>NW_024609698.1:145000-177500 GCF_018296145.1 Oncorhynchus tshawytscha
GGCAGTGTGCTCTACTTAGCAGGCAGTATGTTCTGTGGGAGACAGCATGTTCTAGTTAGCAGGTAGTATGTTCTAGTTAGCAGGCAGTATCTAGTTAGCAGGAAGTATGTTCTAGTTAGCAGACAGTATGTTCTAGTTAGCGGGAAGTATGTTCTGTGGGAGACAGTATGTTCTAGTTAGCAGGAAGTATGTTCTAGTTAGCAGACAGTATGTTCTAGTTAGCGGGAAGTATGTTCTGTGGGAGACAGTATGTTCTAGTTAGCAGGAAGTATGTTCCAGTTAGCAGACAGTATGTTCTAGTTAGCAGGCAGTATGTTCTAGTTAGCAGACAGTATGTTCTAGTTAGCAGACAGTATGTTCTAGTTAGCAGGCAGTATGTTCTAGTTAGCAGGCAGTATGTTCTAGTTAGCAGGCAGTATGTTCTAGTTAGCAGACAGTATGTTCTAGTTAACAGGCAGTATGTTCTAGTTAGCAGACAGTATGTTCTAGTTAGCAGGCAGTATGTTCTAGTTAACAGGCAGTATGTTCTAGTTAGCAGACAGTATGCTCTAGTTAGCAGACAGTATGTTCTAGTTAGCAGGCAGTATGTTCTAGTTAGCATGCAGTATGTTCTAGTTAACAGGCAGTATGTTCTAGTTAGCAGGCAGTGTGCTCTACTTAGCAGGCAGTATGCCTAGTTAGTGGGCAGTGGTAGATTTGGGCTGGTACAAGACAGCATTGACCTTGGTTGGAACAGCCCTGATCACATCGGGCTCAATTCCATTTCATTTGAAGGCGAGGACGAGTGAGGAAAATTGATATAGGAATCTGTTTACTTCCTGAATTTATTGAATTTAAATGGAATTGACCCCAGTCCTCGGGCTGGGAAATGTAGGAACCATGCTAGATCCCCTGAGTTTTGACACCACAGAGAGGATTAAACCTTACCTGAAGGAATGTCTAAACTCAATGGCAACATTATGACCACTCCTTCTCAGTGTCCTAATATCACTAAAACTCATATTGTGGAAATCCAAGAAAACCAATGTAAGCTTCTATTGTATGTTACTGTTCCATAGCATCCACACTCGCATGTTCTTGATATATCGCCTCAGACTTGGAAAATGAAATAAGAAAACACTCCAACTACATTAGGAAAAACGTTTAGCCAACTTGGATCATTACAGTCTAATATTAGTAGAGGGAGAGAAACAGGATACTTCATTTGTAGCCACCACCAGTACAGTACGACAGATTTGTGAGATGCACTAATGAAAAATAAGAGGCTTGTCTCTCAGCCAGCTTCCTCAATCTTCAAACTGAGAACCCTCTCAATGTAACCTATACTGCTCCCTCTCTTCCCAGAACCAAGTTCAAGATGGAGACAGTCGTGTTGACAGAGAGAAATACCTGCAAGGCCCTGACGTGCGTCACACACTCCTAAAAATAAACCCTTCTACAAAGAAGAAAACACATTGAACACATAATTTTGGCTCGGACATGGTTTGTTTTTTCCCGATATTGAGAGTATATATATTTTTTATGTAAAAAAAATAAAAGCGTCAAGGGGGCCACAGGCAGAGTGGTTGCAGGTATTTAGACTGGAGCAGACGTTACAGTGTGGTGTGGAGACACAGGCTAATGGGGCATGTTAGCCTGCAGGCCTCGACGTTGCAGGCACCGACGCTGCCACCCGCAGCTGGGCCTCTGGGGAGCAGTTTCCTCACAGGTCTACCAGTACACTGTTGCACAGCACATTGGGAATTATCTACAGCACAGGACTACACCCAGCCATGTGTATCCAGCGAGGGCCCCCTATGATGACAGGGATAGAGACCTATGGAACAGACTACATGCTTCGTGCCTTCAGAAAGTATTCCTACCCCACATTTTCTCGTGTTTTAGTCTGAATTCAACATTGACAAAATAAAAAAAAGTCAGATCTGCATTTAATACCCCATAATGACAAAGTGAAAACATGTTTTCAGAAAGATTTGTACATTTTTACAGAAATATCTAATTTACATAAGTATTCACACCTAGAGTCAAAACTTTGTAGAATTAACATTGGCAGCAATTACAGTGGTAAGTCTTTCTCGAAACGAAGGGCACCTATTGAAGAGGGTAAAAAATACATAGTACAGTACATCTATATGTACAGGGCATTCGGGAAGTTTTCAGACCACTTCACTTTTTCCACATTTTGTTACATTACAGTCTTATTCTAAAATGCATTTAAAAAGATGTTTCCTCAGCAATCTACACACAATACCCCATCTTGACAAAGCGAAAACAGGTTTTTAGAAATATTTGCATGTATGTATTTAAAAAACAGAAATACCTTATTTACTTAAGTACTCAGACCCCTAGCTATGAGACTTGAAATTGAGCCCAGGTGCATCCTGTTTCCATCAATCATCCTTGAGATGTTTCTATAACTTGATTGGAGTCCACCTGTGGTAAATTCAATTGATTGGAAATTATTATAATTTGTATATTTTTTTTACCTTTATTTAACTAGTCAAGTCAGTTAAAAACAAATTATTGTTGACAATGATGGCCTATCCTGGCGACCGCCTTATGGGACCGGATGTGATGCAGTCTGGATTTGAACCAGGTACGGTAGTGACACCTCTTGCACTGAGATACAGTGCCTTAGACCACTGCACCACTCGGGAGCAGGAGCACACCTGTCTATATAAGGTCCTGCAGTTGACAGAACATGTCAGAGCAAGAACCAAGCCATGAGGTTAAAGGGATTGTTCGTCGAGTTCTGAGAGAGGATTGTGTCGAGGCACAGATCTGGGGAAGGGTACCAAAAAATGTCTGCAGCATTCATAAATGAAAGAAGTTTGGAACAACAAAGGCTTGTCCTAGAGCAATCAGAGGAGAAGGGCCTGGGTCAAGGAGAAGGGCTTGGTCAGGTAGGTGACCAAGAACCCAATAGTCACTCTAACACAGCTTCAGAGTACAACTATCTCTGCAGCACTCCACCAATCAGGCCTTCATGGTAGAGTGGCCAGATGGAAGTCACTCCTCAGTAAAAGACACATGACAGACCACTTGGACTTTGCCAAAAGGCACCTAAAAGACTCTCAGACCATGAGAAACAAGATTCTCTGCACTGATGAAACAAAGGTTGTAGTGTTTGACCTGAATGCCAAGTGTCACGTCTGGAGGAAACTTAGCACCATCCCTACAGTGAAGCATGGTGGTGGCAGCATCATGCTGTGGGGATGTTTTCAGTGGGCAGGGACAGGGAGACTACTCAAGATTGAGGGAAAGCGGAATGTGGAAAAGTGCAGAGAGATCCTTGATGTGCTCCAGAGCGCTCAGGACATCAGACTGGGGTGAAGGTTCACCTTCCAACAGTAGAACGACCCTAAGTACACAGTTAAATAAAATAAAATAAATTAAACCCAGCCAAGACAACACAGGAGTGGTTTCGGGACACGTCTCTGAATGTCGTTGAGTGGCCCACCCAGAGCCCGGACATGAACCCAAACAAACATCTCTAGAGGACCTGAAAATAACTGTGCAGCGACGCTCCCCATCCAACCTGACAAAGCTTGTGTGGATCTGCAGATAAGAATGGGAGAAACTGCCCAAATACAGGTGGGCCAAGCTTGCAGCATCATACCCAAGAAGACTCAAGGCTGTAATCGCTGCCAAAGGTGCTTCAACAAAGTCCTGAGTAAATGGTTTGAATACTTATGTAAATGTGATTTTTCTGTATTTTATTTTTAATACATTTGCAAAAATGTCTAAATACATGTTTTTGCTTTGTCATTATGGGGTATTGTGTGTAGATTGATGAGGGGGAAAATGATTTAATCCATTTTAGAATAAGGCTGTAACGTACCAAAATGTGGAAAAAGTTAAGGGGTCTGAATACTTTCCGAATGCACTGTACAGTATATATTGGAAATACTGTTACAACAATAATGTTACATAAGGCTCCTTCACACAAGATTGATTTAGCTAAATGTACACTTTTTTAAATGAAAATTAAATATGTTCTGACATCATGGGGTGCACAGGCCTTTGCCTGATACAAGTTATTCAGGCTGTTGACATCATCAAGCAAGAAACACTCGCTCACTTTCCATAGCACCAACACAGTGCATTTTGTGTATTTTCCACTTGTGGTCTGTTCATTTGCAGATTAGTGTAAAACTTAAACAAAGGTTTGTTAAACAGTGTTAATAGCCAATTAGCGTGAGCAGAGGTGACTGGTTTTACTTTGACCCCTCCACAACAAGAGGTTTCCAAGCCATTTTATTTCTCAGGTGTGTTCAGCATGGTTTTATATGGTGTGGGTGGACAGGGTTACACACTCAGTTAACAGTAAGAGAACGTGTCAGAACAATGAAAAGAGACCACCAGAATTATCTTTCTGGCATACTGGCCCCTTTTCATGGCAGAGATACCTTAGTGAATACAGGTTGGGGACTAGTGTCTTGGCAGAGATACCTTAGTGAATACAGGTTGGGGACTAGTGTCTTGGCAGAGATACCTTAGTGAATACAGGTTGGGGACTAGTGTCTTGGCAGAGATACCTTAGTGAATACAGGTTGGGGACTAGTGTCTTGGCAGAGATACCTTAGTGAATACAGGTTGGGGACTAGTGTCTTGGCAGAGAATACCTTAGTGAATACAGGTTGGGGACTAGTGTCTTGGCAGAGATACCTTAGTGAATACAGGTTGGGGACTAGTGTCTTGGCAGAGATACCTTAGTGAATACAGGTTGGGGACTAGTGTCTTGGCAGAGATACCTTAGTGAATACAGGACTAGTGTCTTGGGACTAGTGTCTTGGCAGAGATACCTTAGTGAATACAGGTTGGGGACTAGTGTCTTGTGTCAGCAGATACCTTAGTGAATACAGGTTGGGGACTAGTGTCTTGGCAGAGATACCTTAGTGAATACAGGTTGGGGACTAGTGTCTTGGCAGAGATACCTTAGTGAATACAGGTTGGGGACTAGTGTCTTGGCAGAGATACCTTAGTGAATACAGGTTGGGGACTAGTGTCTTGGCAGAGATACCTTAGTGAATACAGGTTGGGGACTAGTGTCTTGGCAGAGATACCTTAGTGAATACAGGTTGGGGACTAGTGTCTTGGCAGAGATACCTTAGTGAATACAGGTTGGGGACTAGTGTCTTGGCAGAGATACCTTAGTGAATACAGGTTGGGGACTAGTGTCTTGGCAGAGATACCTTAGTGAATACAGGTTGGGGACTAGTGTCTTGGCAGAGATACCTTAGTGAATACAGGTTGGGGACTAGTGTCTTGGCAGAGATACCTTAGTGAATACAGGTTGGGGACTAGTGTCTTGGCAGAGATACCTTAGTGAATACAGGTTGGGGACTAGTGTCTTGGCAGAGATACCTTAGTGAATACAGGTCTTGGCAGAGGGAATACAGGTTGGGGACTAGTGTCTTGGCAGAGATACCTTAGTGAATACAGGTTGGGGACTAGTGTCTTGGCAGAGATACCTTAGTGAATACAGGTTGGGGACTAGTGTCTTGGCAGAGATACCTTAGTGAATACAGGTTGGGGACTAGTGTCTTGGCAGAGATACCTTAGTGAATACAGGTTGGGGACTAGTGTCTTGGCAGAGATACCTTAGTGAATACTAGTGCAAATGCCAGCAAGCATTTGGCTTCCCTTGATAAAATAATAGCCAATCAGCGTTGAACTAAACTGAGTGAGCTCAACTGTGAATGGTCATGGCGCATCCCAAAAAAACTGTAAAGGGAAGCCAGTTTGGATGTGGCTTCACACCAATCACATCACATCAAAAGCAAAATGTCACTGCCAGAAAAAACTTTAATTATTGCATCTCGTTGTATCGTTGTCCTCCGGTGGCTTGCTAGCTATAATTGTCCCTTTGCCTAAATTAGCCATGGACGGAGATAGGGATTTAGACTTGTGCTTTTACTTAATTCTCCATACTGGACAATGATTATAATGGTGATTCTGATCCAAACATAAATGCATACATTGTGCCCCCATTGTGCTAGATCTTGTAGGCTGATGTTAACTAAGCTGGCTCATTGTTGCCCATGAAAGGAAGAGGTTAGCGAACAAGCATTTTATCCAGGTAGCCTAGGACATCAAAACTAAAAGTGTGCAATGTCCTGTATGACAGAGTCATAGACCGTTTTGTCAACATGAATGAGAGGAGGATGGCATTGGCATTGGCATTTCTCTGCAAGTAGGGTGAGTCAACATATTTTTCTACTTGCATGAATGCGCACACACACAACCACACATGCACACACACACACACAAATCAGAACCATGGACATCCACATAATTTTTAGCTTACAATGATTGGACTAAATTGTTTTTGGTATCTTTTAGTCGTCACTGTACCAGACTAAGCAGAGGTGATGATGACGTTGAAATGATGAAGTGTAAATGGTGCTGGAATAGTGAAGGCAGCTCCTGTTTTCTTTGCGACTTGCGGTAACTCTCTGTGGTTCTAAATCAACAGTTGTTTAGTAGTCTGAAAATGTCAGAAACATTAACTTGACCATGCTGTAGGTCATGTAACTGTTTGTTACATGGTATATGCTCTGTGGATTTCACCAGGTTTTGTGATGAAACAAATGTGTGGTTGAATTTATTCTGCCACCGTGTCTTCTTATTGTCTCAGCCTTAAGCCTATATATCATGGTGGCAAGGTGTCATGAATACTCAGGGAGAAAAAGGTGTCATGAATACTCAGGGAGAAAAAGGTGTCATGAATACTCAGGGAGAAAAAGGTGTCATGAATACTCAGGGAGAAAAAGGTGTCATGAATACTCAGGGAGAAAAAGGTGTAATGAACACTCAGGGAGAAAAAGGTGTAATGCATACTCAGGGAGAAAAAGGTGTAATGAATACTCAGGGAGAAAAAGGTGTAGATTCACAAGCAGAGCGCAGCAGGTGTTTATTTCGCAGAAGGCAGGAATTGTGGTCACAGGCAGACAATGGTCATACACAGGAAGGCAAACAGGCAGGTGAATCAAAACTAGGACTGAAGGCTATAACTGGTTCTCACAAACGAGCTAGGAAGAGGCTGAGTTGAGTCAAAATGAACAACACCTCACAAAGGCACAAACAGAATGAACTGAACTAAATAAGGAGCTGATGAGACCAGGTGAGTAACTAACACAGGTGAAACCAATGAACAAAAAATAAAGACAGGGCTACGTTCATGAACACAAAGAAACAGGGCTACGTTCAAGAACACAACGAAACAGAACACAAGGTTGAATAAGAAAATACATACAGAACCTTAGACAAGGCATATTAACTAACATGTTATAGAACAAACAACGCAATAATCACAACATGGCTTTTTATTCTGGATTGGCTTCCCTGATGATTTTATCCACATACCGCTACTGCACAACACTGATGTTAAGAATGACACAACACTGATATTCTGTTATTATCTATGTAGAGTCACTTTAATACCTACATGTACATATTACCTCAATTATCTTGACACCGGTGCCCCCTGTATATAACCCCGCTATTGTTATTTACTCCTGCTCTTTAATTATTTGTTATTCTTATCTCTTACTTAAAAAAATGTATTTTTGTAGGTATTTTCTTAAAACTGCATTGTTGGTTAAGGGCTTGTAAGTAAGCATCTCACGGTAAGGTCTACACCTGTTGTATTTGGTGCATGTGAGCAATAACATTTGATTTGATGTTAAGAACGACACAACGCTGATGCTACTGGACTGAACGCAACATTGTTACAGATAGATCTGCATCCTCAAGTAGCTGACTTGGAATTCAACCTTTCTTCAGCTACTGGTTGTGTGTCTCTCATGTCATCTGATCGCTGCCTGCACCCGCATGCCCGACTAGCATCACCACCCTGGATGGTTCCGACCTTGAATATGTGGACATCTATAAGTACCTAGGTGTCTGGCTAGACTGCAAACTCTCCTTCCAGACTCATATCAAACATCTCCAATCAAAATCAAAGAAACAGGGCTTTCTATTCAAGTAACAAAGCCTCCTTCACTCACGATGACACAAGGTTACCCTAGTAAAACTACTATCCTTCAGAACCTTAGACAAGGCATGTATCTACTAAAATGGTTATACACTCTGAAGCAAACTGCAATGCAGTCTATCACAGTGCCATCCGTTTTGTCACTAAAGCACCTTATACCACCCACCACTGCGACCTGTATGCTCTAGCGGCTGGCCCTCATTACATATTCGATCGCCAGACCCACTGGCTCCAGGTCATCTACAAGTCCATGCTAGGTAAAGCTCTGCCTTATCTCAGTTCATGGTCACGATGGCAACACCCATGAAATCAAGCACGCGCTCCAGCAGGTGTATCTCACTGATCATCCCTAAAGCCAACACTCATTTTTAATTATTTGTCCCAGTACTCTGCTGCCTGTAAAAAAAATGTGCAAAAATTTTGTAGGATTTTTATCTCCCTCACCAACTGGTCAAACATCAGCTATCTGAGCAGCTAACCGTCGCTGCTGCTGTACATAGTCTATTGGTAAATAGCCCACCCATGTTAACCTACTCATCCCCATACTGTTTTTATTTATTTACTTGCTCTTTTGCACACCAATATGTCTACCTGACATGACCATCTGATCATTTATCACTCAGTGTTAATCTGCAAAATTGTAATTATTCTTCCTACCTCCTCATGCCTTTTGCACAAAGTAGTGTCAGTTTCACAGCATATAGACCCCTTTGTTTTCTACTGTGTTATTGACTTGTTAATTGTTTATTCCATGTGTAAAGACTGTTTGTCTGCTCACACTGCTATGCTTTATCTTGGCCAGGTCGCAGTTGCAAATGAGAACTTGTTCTCAACTAGCCTACCTGGTTAAATAAAGGTGAAATAAAAATAAAAAAAATAAAAATAAATAAATAAAAAAAAATCTGTCTGTGAGTGTGTTTGACAAAGTAGTGTCAGTTTCCACAGTGTCATTCACACTGACCACCTATAACCTGGTAACTAGGACTGTTTCAAGGTTAAGGGAATAATTCCCTTTATCTACAGCCTGGTAACTATGACTGTTTCAAGGTTAGGGGATCACCTCCCTTTACAGCCTGGTAACTATGACTGTTTCAAGGTTAGGGGATCACCTCCCGTTATCTACAGCCTGGTAACTATGACTGTTTCAAGGTTAGGGGATCACTTCCCTTTATCTACAGCCTGGTAACTATGACTGTTTCAAGGTTAGGGGATCACCTCCCTTTATCTACAGCCTGGTAACTATGACTGTTTCAAGGTTAGGGGATCACCTCTGTAGACTCTTACATTTATACTCTTTAGTTGACATGCTTGTATATCGTAAGTTTATAACAATGTTATATCACTGTTCAGTGAATTAATATATTTTTCTGAAATGCAGACTTTCCAGATATAAAGTGTATAAAACTTTGAATAAAAGATGTGAACTAATTCGGTATGATGTTTAACTTGTGAGAGTTGTTTTTGTGAGTCATGCAGCTCTGCTGAGGGAATATTATTTCTCTGATCTGGAGATGTGACTGCCTGGGGTGTTGGCAGAGTCCTGTACGGTCCAGGAAAACTCTGAACACTGAATGAACGGTGTGATTAAATGTCTTTATTTAAGCCCATGAACTCAAACAGGTAATCAGGGCCAAGGTTCCACGTTTCCCCTCAAATCACTCCTCTGGAAGCTCTGAAGTGAGTGTGTGTGTGTGTGTGTGTGTGTGTGGCTGTATGTGGCAGTTCCCCGCTGTCAGGTGGGATTGAACACAGTGTCCTCTGCAGTGCTTGGGCCATTGCATCCTGTACATACAACATAGACAAACCATTTAGTTGTTGAAAAGTTCAGTGGGGGAATGATACCTACAGTTGCATGACTCTTTCTACAAACACAAATGTGTCTTGATTTGATTTGAGATATTTTCATGTATTAATGAAAACCAATCAAGTGGTTTACATGAGATACATGTGACACATGGATAAACAATGACAATCAACTGACATCAACAATGTTTCTCCAACTGGTCCGGCCAGACAACAAATAAGTTAAACTCCCACCTCGTTGAACCAACTGGGTTCAACTTCAGGTGTCCTGCATGCCACAAGATAGTGTTAGCCCTCTGAGCTACAGCCAAGGCTTTGGCATGGGGAGCTAACGCAAGACTTTAGCTCTCAAGTCAGGTTACTCATCAATACGTAGGTGATTCAGTGAACCAGTCATGTTGTGATTAACCTTGCTTTAGATCTGAGGATTTGTTTTAGCTCTCCGAGCCAATACCTAAGCTTTAGCTCGGCAGGCTAACACGGTCTTGTGACGTATATAATATTTGATTCTTCATCATCCCTCCCTCTCCCTGTCAGAAGGTCAGTGTATAGGATAGGATTATGGCAGACCTCCCGTCAGACTGTTAGATCTTACTCCACAGTAGGAGCTCTTCCCATCACTGAGATCATTTTCATCCCAACTGGCCCCAGACCAGTTTGACTTGGCATTTTCTCCATGGGCTGGCAGACCTCTTTGTACTAGGACTGGGACATTCTGTCTCTTGGAGTGAATCCCATGGGACTTTACCTAGAGGTTGAACTGACTTGCAGGGCCGTGCTGACCATCTGTATAATCCTATGGCTGCTGGTTTGTAAACTGATGTCAAACATGTCCATCTGTCTTGTGGGTTTATCAAGCTCGTTCACGTATCACAACCAGTGTCATGACTTCAGCCGAAGTCGTTGCCTCTCCTTGTTTGGGCGGTGTTCGGTGGTTGACGTCACCGGCCTTCTAGCCATCACTGATCCATTTTTCATTTTCCATTGGTTTTGTCTTTCTTCCTTCACACCTGGTTCCAATCCCATCAATTACATGTTGTGTATTTAACCCTCTGTTCCCCCCCATGTCCTTGTCGGAGATGGTTTGTTTGTATGTGATGTACATGTATTATGTTGGTGTGCGACAGGTTTTGTACCCACTTTCATTATTTTGTACATTTTGGTTTTTGGAGTTTTATCAGCATTTATTAAACAACTCTGTTTTTAACTAGGTTGTTCTCCTGCTCCTGACTTCCCTGCCACCAACATGCACCCATTACAACCAGGTTGTTAATTGTACATCTGTTCTCAAACATTTGTTCCCAAGTCCTGGCTAATGTATTCTTTCTTATTGTATCCCAAATCCAAACCCTGACCTTTGATTCTGGCTTTAGACTTGATACCTAAAGGAAGTCTGTTCAACGCTACAGGCTTTGGAAACACATAGACCTGTTTGGCTGGAAGTTGTCCTCCAGACACTAGGCAGACTGGCTTGGGCCAGGGGCCATAGTCTGCTTCAACTATTCTGGGCCCATATCTGTTCCATTCAAATAGATGAGCATTTGAGGCATGTGTGTGGTATCATATTCTATATGTACTGGATCCTGTTACAACATGAAAGGTGTTTTAAAAACTAAAAGTACTTCCGTGTAGTTGACAGATTTGACACAAATAGCAAAAACACGAAAGATAGCACACAGATATGATCTTACAAGATACTTTATATCATAAAATATCCGATTTAGTCAACATCTGCATAGTGATGACTGAGGTGCAACCTCATTAGAGCTGTGAAATCCACATGCAGCCCCGTGTGGTAGGCTGTTATGGACATCTGCATAGTGATGACTGAGGTGCAACCTCATTAGAGCTGTGAAATCCACATGCAGCCCCGTGTGGTAGGCTGTTATGGACATCTGCATAGTGATGACTGAGGTGCAACCTCATTAGAGCTGTGAAATCCACATGCAGCCCCGTGTGGTAGGCTGTTATGGACATCTGCATAGTGATGACTGAGGTGCAACCTCATTAGAGCAGTTCCACAGAGCTGTGATGGACATCCACATGCAGCCCCATTAGAGTGTGGTAGGCTGTTATGGACATCTGCATAGTGATGACTGAGGTGCAACCTAATTAGAGCTGTGAAATCCACATGCAGCCCCGTGTGGTAGGCTGTTATGGACATCTGCATAGTGATGACTGAGGTACAACCTCATTAGAGCTGTGAAATCCACATGCAGCCCCGTGTGGTAGGCTGTTATGGACATCTGCATAGTGATGACTGAGGTGCAACCTCATTAGAGCTGTGAAATCCACATGCAGCCCCGTGTGGTAGGCTGTTATGGACATCTGCATAGTGATGACTGAGGTGCAACCTCATTAGAGCTGTGAAATCCACATGCAGCCCCGTGTGGTAGGCTGTTATGGACATCTGCATAGTGATGACTGAGGTGCAACCTGGACATTAGAGCTGTGAAATCCACATGCAGCCCCGTGTGGTAGGCTGTTATGGACATCTGCATAGTGATGACTGAGGTACAACCTCATTAGAGCTGTGAAATCCACATGCAGCCCCGTGTGGTAGGCTGTTATGGACATCTGCATAGTGATGACTGAGGTGCAACCTCATTAGAGCTGTGAAATCCACATGCAGCCCGTGTGGTAGGCTGTTATGGACATCTGCATAGTGATGACCTGAGCAGTGAAATCCACATGCAGCCCCGTGTGGTAGGCTGTTATGGACATCTGCAGTGATGACTAGTGATGACTGCAGGTTGGCTGTTAGTGAAATCCACATGCAGCCCCGTGTGGTAGGCTGAAATGGACATCTGCATAGTGATGACTGAGCAGTGAAATCCACATGCAGCCCCGTGTGGTAGGCTGTTATGGACATCTGCATAGTGATGACTGAGGTACAACCTCATTAGAGCTGTGAAATCCACATGCAGCCCCGTGTGGTAGGCTGTTATGGACACTGCCATTGGATGCAGCGAGTCACATTATAATAACCCCCCTCAGGCTCTACACCTCCATTAGGTTGATATAAATCCTTATTATTTTGTTTAGTGAGTTTCAATTTGAGTGTCGTTATTGCGTGAGGCTATACAGCCTACACTTTCTCCTTCTGAACTTCTAACGTGAGTTGGAGGGGTGTGGCTTCGTGACAACCACAGGAGCAGCTGCTCAGCAATTTGACAGCTCTTAATGCAGTTCCACCTCCGACACTGACAAAACACCAGCACTGCGGGTGTCGGCTATCGCCGGTTAATGCTGGTTCTGATTCAATCTGGACCTCTGAGTGTGTAAGTCTTTAAACCTAGGTCATCTCAGCTCAGTGTCTAGAAGACAGGTATGTAACTGTCAGGTTGGTCTTTATGCCGTTGATTGAGCGATACGATATGCCACGTCTTGTCTGGATGATGAAGCCATGTTTTGTTTCATGTGTTTTTTGGTGAATGATTATGCGTTCCTGTGCCTGCACAAACAGGTCTATGTTCATGTCCGATACCTGTAAGACCTGAGTGAAAGATTCCCACATTCTCACCGTCTGGCTCAAGTCATATGCTCCGGTGAACTGATAATATCAAGGAAGTTGGCGGGGGAATGTGTTTATGTGTAATCTGATGAAGAAAATTAAATACAGGAGCATCACCTTACGTTACATACAGTACAGTGTGGGAGCATCACCTTAGGTTACATACAGTACAGTGTGGGAGCATCACCTTACGTTACATAGAGTACAGTGTGGGAGCATCACCTTAGGTTACATACAGTACAGTGTGGGAGCATCACCTTAGGTTACATACAGTACAGTGTGGGAGCATCACCTTAGGTTACATACAGTACAGTGTGGGAGCATCACCTTAGGTTACATACAGTACAGTGTGGGAGCATCACCTTAGGTTACATACAGTACAGTGTGGGAGCATCACCTTAGGTTACATACAGTACAGTGTGGGAGCATCACCTTAGGTTACATACAGTACAGTGTGGGAGCATCACCTTAGGTTACATACAGTACAGTGTGGGAGCATCACCTTAGGTTACATACAGTACAGTGTGGGAGCATCACCTTAGGTTACATACAGTACAGTGTGGGAGTATCACCTTAGGTTACATAGAGTACAGTGTGGGAGCATCACCTTAGGTGGGAGCATCACAGGTTACAGTACAGTGTGGGAGCATCACCTTAGGTTACATACAGTACAGTGTGGGAGCATCACCTTAGGTTACATACAGTACAGTGTGGGAGCATCACCTTAGGTTACATAGAGTACAGTGTGGGAGCATCACCTTAGGTTACATAGGTTACATCACCTTAGGTTACAGTACAGTGGGAGCATCACCTTAGGTTATCAGGTTACACAGTACAGTGTGGGAGCATCACCTTAGGTTACATAGAGTACAGTGTGGGAGCATCACCTTAGGTTACATACAGTACAGTGTGGGAGCATCACCTTAGGTTACATACAGTACAGTGTGGGAGCATCACCTTAGGTTACATAGAGTACAGTGTGGGGGAGGTTACATCACAGTGTGGGGTCACCTTAGGTTACATAGCAGTACAGTGTGGGAGCATCACCTTAGGTTACATACAGTACAGTGTGGGAGCATCACCTTAGGTTACATACAGTACAGTGTGGGAGCATCACCTTAGGTTACATACAGTACAGTGTGGGAGCATCACCTTAGGTTACATACAGTACAGTGTGGGAGCATGGGATCATCACCTTAGGTTACATAGAGTACAGTGTGGGAGCATCACCTTAGGTTACATACAGTACAGTGTGGGAGCATCACCTTAGGTTACATACAGTACAGTGTGGGAGCATCACCTTAGGTTACATACAGTACAGTGTGGGAGCATCACCTTAGGTTACATACAGTACAGTGTGGGAGCATCACCTTAGGTTACATACAGTACAGTGTGGGAGCATCACCTTAGGTTACATACAGTACAGTGTGGGAGCATCACCTTAGGTGGGAGCATCACCTTAGGTTACATACAGTACAGTGTGGGAGCATCACCTTAGGTTACATACAGTACAGTGTGGGAGCATCACCTTAGGTTACATACAGTACAGTGTGGGAGTTACATCACCTTAGGTTACATACAGTACAGGTGTGGGAGCATCACCTTAGGTTACAGGTTACATACAGTACAGTGTGGGAGCATCACCTTAGGTTACACAGTACAGTTGGGACATCACCAGTACAGTGTGGGAGCATCACCTTAGGTTACATACAGTACAGTGTGGGAGCATCACCTTAGGTTACATACAGTACAGTGTGGGAGCATCACCTTAGGTTACATACAGTACAGTGTGGGAGCATCACCTTAGGTTACATACAGTACAGTGTGGGAGCATCACCTTAGGTTTACAGTACAGCATCACTTAGTACAGTGGGATCATCACCTTAGGTTACATCACAGTGTGGGAGTATCACCTTAGGTTACATACAGTACAGTGTGGGAGCATCACCTTAGGTTACATACAGTACAGTGTGGGAGCATCACCTTAGGTTACATACAGTACAGTGTGGGAGCATCACCTTAGGTTACATACAGTACAGTGTGGGAGCATCACCTTAGGTTACATGCAGTACAGTGTGGGAGCATCACTTTAGGTTACATACAGTACAGTGTGGGAGCATCACCTTAGTTTACATACAGTATGGGATCATCACCTTAGGTTACATACAGTACAGTGTGGGAGTATCACCTTAGGTTACATACAGTACAGTGTGGGAGCATCACCTTAGGTTACATACAGTACAGTGTGGGAGAATCACCTTAGGTTACATACAGTACAGTGTGGGAGCATCACCTTAGGTTACATACAGTACAGTGTGCTGTGTGGTGAAATATCATAACACAAAGATGTAAACACTATGATTGCATCCCAAATGGCACCCTATTAACCATATAGTGCACCACTTTTAACCAGAGCCCTATGAAACTTGGTCCAAAGTATTGCACTCTAAGGGGAATAGGGTGCCATTTGGTACACCCATTATGACTTCATCGGCTTCTACCAGCACTACCACTATTGCTGACACGGCCCCTTCGTCTACTGTATTGCTGGAACTAAAGATGATTACAACCATAGCATTCGTTCTAGCAGCAACTGTTGAAAATGAGTGTGAGCTGTACACACTATGGTGCAACACATTGCACGATTGTTCATTCAATGTGTCAAATGACTTCTACAGTATCTGTACCTATCCAAATAAACTGCAATAAAAAATGATAGGTGGTTTCCAACTTCATCAAATATGTATGAACTTCTCAAATACATCATTATCCTTTACTTCCTTTTTTTGTGATCAAAGGTCTTGTTTTTGGTAAGGTACACAAAACAGGCACACATAGACAGAGAAACAAGTGACACGACCAAACAAGACAAACATTTCCCTGGCCACCACCCTCCCACAGGACTTCCCCAACCCAAAGTTAGATTAGTGGTTGAAAATAGTAGTCATATCATACGCTGACGAAAGTGCAAATATGTTTTTTTTTCTCACTCTCCTCATGCATACGTGCTACAGATATTTCCATGTGTCTTATGTCCAGGCATGATAGCAGACACTGCTGCCTGCTTAAAGACTGAGGAGGCTGCCAACGTCATCTTTTAGGCTGCTGTTAATCCAGCCAGACACATGCGTCGCTGTTTGATGGATAGGTCTAAAGTAGTGTCATCGTTTAACCATAAAATGAATTGTGAATATGGTATATTTCAACCCATTATGTCAGAGAGATGAAACTCCAGAAACAACCTCTGGAAATACCCAAACCACATGAAACAATGTGTCAGAAGCCCCCTGAGGACGGAGTGAGCAATTCAGGGATTGTCTAATTTCATGGTCAATAGTTTGAGGATTGTCTAATTTCATGGTCAATAGTTTGGGATTGTCTAATTTCATGGTCAATAGTTTGAGGATTGTCTAATTTCATGGTCAATAGTTTGAGGATTGTCTAATTTCATGGTCAATAGTTTGGGGATTGTCTAATTTCATGGTCAATAGTTTGGGATTGTCTAATTTCATGGTCAATAGTTTGGGATTGTCTACTTTCATGGTCAATAGTTTGAGGATTGTCTAATTTCATGGTCAATAGTTTGGGGATTGTCTAATTTCATGGTCTAATTTCATGGTCAAGTTTAGTTTTCAATAGTTTGGGATTGTCTAATTTCATGGTCAATAGTTTGGGGATTGTCTAATTTCATGGTCAATAGTTTGGGATTGTCTAATTTTGTCAATAGTTTGGGGATTGTCTAATTTCATGGTCAATAGTTTGGGGATTGTCTAATTTCATGGTCAATAGTTTGGGGATTGTCTAATTTCATGGTCAATAGTTTGGGGATTGTCTAATTTCATGGTCAATAGTTTGGGGATTGTCTAATTTCATGGTCAATAGTTTGAGGATTGTCTAATTTCATGTCAATAGTTTGAGGATTGTTTAATATCATGGTCAATAGTTTGTGGATTGTCTAATTTCATGGCCAATAGTTTGGGGATTGTCTAATTTCAGGATCAGTAGTTTGTGTGATGTGCAGTAAGTTCTATGGGCATATGGTGTTTGGGATTTCTTGATGAAATGTATACAGTACCAGTCAAAGGTTTGGACACACCTACTCATTCAAGGGCTTTCTTTATTTTTTACTATGTTCTAGATTGTAGAATAATAGTGTGAGACATCAACACTATGGAATAACACCATGGAATCATGTAGTAACAAAAAAAGTGTTCAACAAATCAAAATATATTTTATATTTCAGATTCTTCAAAGTAGCCACCCTTTGCCTTGATGACTGCTTTGCACACTCTTGGCATTCGCTCATCAAACTCACCGGGAATGCTTTTCCAACAGTCTTGAATGAGTTCCCACATATGCTTAGCACTTGTTGGCTTCTTTTCCTTCACTCTGCGGTCCAACTCATCCCAAACCATCTCAATTGGGTTGAAGTCGGGTGATTGTGGAGGCCTGTTCATCTCATGCAGCACTCCATCACTCTCCTTCTTGGTCAAATAGCCCTTACACAGCCTGGAGGTGTGTTTGGGTCATTGTCCTGTTGAAAAAAACAAATTATAGTCCCACCAAGCGCAACCAGATGGCATGGCGTATCACTGCAGAATGCTGTGGTTGCCATGCTTGTTAAGTGTGCCTTGAATTTTGAATAAATCACTGACAATGTCACCAGCAAAGCACCACCACACCATCACAACTCCTCCTGCATGCTTCACGGTGGGAACCACACATGCGGAGATCATCCGTTCATCTACTCTATGTCTCACAAAGACACAGCGTTTGGAACCAAAAATCTCAACTTTGGACTCATCAGACCAAAGGACAGATTTCCACTGGTCTAACGTCCATTGCTCATGTTTATTGGGCCAAGCAAGTCTCTTCTTCTTGTTGGTGTCCTTCAGTATTGGTTTCTTTGTAGCAATTCGACCATGAAGGCCTGATTCACGCAGTCTCCTCTGAACAGTTGATGTTGAGATGTGTCTGTTACATGAACTCTGTGAAGCATTTATTTGGGCTGCATTTTCTGAGGCTCGTAACTCTAATGAACGTATCCGCTGCACAGAGGTAACTCTGGGTCTTCCTTTCCTGTGGCGGTCCTCATGAGAACCAGTTTCATCATAGAGCTTGATGGTTTTTGAGACTGCACTTAAAGAAACTTCCAAAGTTCTTGACATTTTTTGGATTGACTAACCTTCATGTCTTAAAATAATGATGGAATGTCATTTCTCTTTGCTTATTTGGGCTGTTCTTGCCATAATATGGACTTGGTATTTTACCAAATAGGACTATCTTCTGTATACCACCCCTACCTTGTCACAACTGATTGGCTCAAATGCATTAAGATGGAAAAAATGTACATGGCACACCTGTTAATTGAAATGCATTCCCAGTGACTACCTCATGAAACAGGTTGAGAGAATAGCACAAGGTTCCAAAGCTGTCATCAAGGCAAAGGGTGGCTACTTTGAAGAATCTTAAATATAAAATATATTTTGATTTGTTTTTGGTTACTACATGTTTCCTTATGTGTTATTTCATAATTGCAATGTCTTCACTATTATTCTACAATGTAAAATAGTAATAATAAAATAAAACCCTGGAATGAGTAGGTGTGTCCAAACTGTTGACTGGTACTGTATGTTGGACCAAACTCTGGTCCAATTGGTCACAGTACTACACACCAGATCTTTCTTCCATGAGGCATGGGAAGGGATTGGTTTCTGAGTCATTTGAAGCAGCAGAGAATGTAATTAATAAACCATTCCCTGTGTACGACTATGAATAAATCATTTGTGGATAGGATTGGATAGGCCCAAGGGAATCCATATGCACGCGAAGCAGAACTGTAAGTAAAAGAAAGTGCCTGTTAAGTTACATTGCTTCTGGAGATCTTGGAATGCACAGAGATAGTAGCCTTCAGTAATATCAGAGATAGAGAATCCCTCTTTTAGACCACTTATGAATAGTGGTCAACCTAGGTGGAGAGTGCGGTTGTTAAATAAGGGAATGTGAGGATGGTATTTGAGATTGGTTTTGTATGTTTACCAGCCAGGCGCCAGACTGAGATAAGTTGTGCGATGATAGGACCAAATTTGAGTTCGCAGTGTTTGAGAGGGATATTGGAATGGATTATGTCTGTGAGGGGCAACTCGTTTTTTCTCCAGGAGCGCCAAGATACAGCTGTATTAGGATGTAACCATGACTACAGAGGTGTTAGATGGAAGTCCCAAAAAATTATTATACATTTGAGGTGGTTTGGCAACCTGCACATTTTTCCCACTGAAGTGTAGAGAATTTAATATGAGGGCGCTTCCTCTTCCAAATGAATTTAGCAAAGAATGTAGCCTATCCCAGTGTCCTGCTGCTGGTGAGAGAGGGATCATATAACATATCCCAGTGTCCTGCTGCGGGTGAGAGAGGGATCATATAACATATCCCAGTGTCCTGCTGCGGGTGAGAGAGGGATCATATAACATATCCCAGTGTCCTGCTGCGGGTGAGAGAGGGATCATGTAGCCTATCCCAGTGTCCTGCTGCTGGTGAAAGAGGGATCATGTAACCTACGCCCGTGTCCTGCTGCTGGTGAAAGAGGGATCATGTAACCTATGCCCGTGTCCTGCTGCTGGTAAGAGAGGGATCATGTAGCCTATCCGAGTGTCCTGCTGCTGGTGAAAGAGGGATCATGTAACCTATGCCCGTGTCCTGCTGCTGGTAAGAGAGGGATCATGTAGCCTATCCCAGTGTCCTGCTGCTGGTGAAAGAGGGATCATGTAACCTATGCCCGTGTCCTGCTGCTGGTAAGAGAGGGATCCCAGTGTCCTGCTGCTGGTAGGGACCTATGCCCTGTCCTGCTGCTGGTAAGAGAGGGATCATGTAACCTATCCCCTGCTGGTGAAAGAGGGATCCCAGTGTCCTGCTGCTGGTGAAAGAGGGATCATGTAGCCTATCCCAGTGTCCTGCTGCTGGTGAAAGAGGGATCATGTAACCTATCCCAGTGTCCTGCTGCTGGTGAGAGAGGGATCATGTAGCCTATCCCAGTGTCCTGCTGCTGGTGAGAGAGGGATCATGTAGCCTATCCCAGTGTCCTGCTGCGGGTGAGAGAGGGATCATGTAGCCTATCCCAGTGGATCAGTGAAAGAGGGATCATGTAGCCTATCCCACATATCCCAGTGTCCTGCTGCGGGTGAGAGAGGGATCATGTAACCTATCCCAGTGTCCTGCTGCTGGTGAGAGAGGGATCATATCCCAGTGTCCTGCTGCGGGTGAGAGAGGGATATACCAGTGTCCTGCTGCGGGTGAGAGAGGGATCATATAACATATCCCAGTGTCCTGCTGCTGGTGAGAGAGGGAGTGAGAGGGATCATGTAACCTATCCCAGTGCTGGTGAGTGGGATCCTCCCAGTGTCCTGCTGCTGGTGTGGGATCAGAGCCTATCCCAGTGATCATGTGAAAGTGGGATCTATATCCCAGTGTCCTGCTGCTGGTGAAAGTGGGATCATGTAGCCTATCCCAGTGTCCTGCTGCCAGTGAGAGAGAGATCATGGAACTATAAAAGTTGATTCATATTAATTATCGAGACTTGAGTCTGGAAACCATCTTTCCATATCAGACTCTATGCTTTTTAATTGCTGCAGTGGGCTAAATCATTTTCATAGAGTGATTCTTGGTAGTCTTAAACAAATCCACTTTGAAACAGAAGTATACACCTCACACAAATGGCTATGGACGTAAAAAAGGTAGACAGCTGTACCATGTCATATATAGAGTTGAAATGTATTTAATTTTGAGTTTGCATCCCAATATTACACTTTATATACATCACATAAGACTGAAATACAACAAAACCGTTTGACATAGAAACACCTGATTTTCTGCGTTAAAAAAATAATGTTTATTAATTATGAAATGATGCAAAATATGAATAACATTCCACCCATGAGGTCATTTGACTGCAGGAAAGGGCTACAATGTTGATGAAGTTTTGTTTTTGACTATTAGTTACAAAGAAGGATAGATTTATATTCCCAATTAGCGGAAATGTTGAACTTTGGGGATTTTTAGGGGTAGCTGTGAATTACATATTGCCTCGTTCAGGGACAATAGAGCCGATGTTGTCCAGTTGACATAGAGCTGTAGCTTTTCAAAATGCTGAGAAGGTTAGGTAATGCCAACAAAGAGCAGTATATCGTCTGCATAAAGAGATATGTGGTGGTCTGTGCCAAATACAGTAATGGGGTCATGATGTTGTGGTTGTCGGACAGCTTGTACAAGAGGTTCTAGGGACAGAGCAAAAAGCATTGGATTTACAGAGGACAACACTGGTGGCTGGAGTTGCCTGTGTTGAACTGGGATGAGCATATTTTTCCAGTTTGAAACATGGCAGTAGGATTGGCATAAAGGCCTTGAATCATCCATATGAATTGTTCACCAATTCCCAAACGCCATAGAACCATCCATAGAAATTGCCACTAGGTGTTTCAAAAGCTTTTTCTGCATCCATTTTTATAATTTGGCTGACGGAGAGTAAATATTCATGGAGCCATCAGTAATATGGAGTAGACTGATGATATCCGCTGCAGGTCGGTGTTTGATACTAAACAAGGAATATAACGTTGAAGACGACGGCAAGAACCTTTGCGTACAATTTGACGTCAGCGTTCAAAATCGACAGGGAGCACTATTTACCTCCCCTTATCTGTTTTCAATATGAAAGTAATTATAGCAGGTGACTCATCCCTACAGTATGTGGGCTAACACGGCCTTGTGACAGGGCCAGTCACAAGAGCAATGCCAGGGTATTCAACTGTACGCATTCTAACGGGGGACAAATTGTGTTTTTTGTGTCACTCCCTTCTAACTCACCCTGTGATCATCATAGATGGGAGCAGAAGGCACGTCCATGTTCCAGAGAGTCTGACCCCGTTCAGGAATGGGGGCCTAAAAGCTTACAGACAAAACGGTTCACATGCTAGAGCCAAATTCACAGGAAGAAAATTCAACATGCCACATTTGCTTCAGAAACAGCCAGAAGCTTCTGTTTACCGCAGTGAGCATTTCATTCTATCTGTTCTCTTCGACTTTCAAATCATATCAAATCAAATGTTATTGATCACATACACATATTCAGCAGATGTTATTGATCACATACACATATTCAGCAGATGTTATTGATCACATACACATATTCAGCAGATGTTATTGATCACATTCACATATTCAGCAGATGTTATTGATCACATTACACATATTCAGCAGATGTTATTGATCACATACACATATTCAGCAGATGTTATTGATCACATACACATATTCAGCAGATGTTATTGATCACATACACATATTCAGCAGATGTTATTGACTAAATACATAGCAGAAGAGAACACAGTATATACATATGCAGATGAGTAAAGATTGATCACATAAACATTATTCAGTGATAGTTAGTAAATACACATACAGTAGAAAAGAATTCACAGTATATACATATGAGATGAGTAAAGCAGGATGTAAACATTATTAAAGTGACTAGTTAGTAAATACAGTAGAAGAGAATACAGTATATACATATGAGATGAGTAAAGCAGGATGTAAACATTATTAAAGTGACTAGTTAGTAAATACAGTACAGATAATAAGAAGTACAGTATATACATATGAGATGAGTAAAGCAGGATGTAAACATTATTAAAGTGACTAGTTAGTAAATACAGTAGAATAGAATACAGTATATACATATGAGATGAGTAAAGCAGGATGTAAACATTATTAAAGTGACTAGTTAGTAAATACAGTAGAATAGAATACAGTATATACATATGAGATGAGTAAAGCAGGATGTAAACATTATTAAAGTGACTAGTTAGTAAATACAGTAGAATAGAATACAGTATATACATATGAGATGAGTAAAGCAGGATGTAAACATTATTAAAGTGACTAGTTAGTAAATACAGTAGAATAGAATACAGTATATACATATGAGATGAGTAAAGCAGGATGTAAACATTATTAAAGTGACTAGTGTTCTGTTACTAAAGTGGCCAGTGATCCAAGTTTATGTATAATGGGCAGCAGCCTCTAACGTGCAGGGTTGAGTAGCCCGGTGGTAGCCAGCTAGTGATGGCTATTTAACAATCTGGTCCCACTATGACAGGGCCCTCACCTCCTCCATGTAGGCTGTCTCGTCATTGTTGGCCTACTACTGTCGTCTGCAAACTTGATGATTGAGTTGGAGGCGTGCGTGTCCACACAGTCATGGGTGAACAAGGAGTACAGGAGAGGGCTGAGCACCTACCCTTGTGGGGACCCTGTGTTGAGGATCAGCGAAGGGGAGGTGTTGTTTCCTACCTTCACCACCTGGGGGCGGCCCGTCAGGAAGTCCAGGATCCAGTTGCACAGGGCGGGGTTCAGACCCAGGGCCCCGAGCTTAATGATGAGCTTGGAGGTTACTATGGTGTTGAAGGCTGAGCAATAGTCAATGAACAGCCTTTTCCAGGCTGGCAAAGTACCTCGATGTTATCTATTGTTTTAAAAATGCATTTGTCAACTGAATTTGAAAACTGAATCTGAAGGCATCTGAGAAGTTGAATAAATTAAACTTTGATAAACTTGAAATTATGGTTTGTAAATTTGATAAACAGACAATAAATGCAATATCTACCATATTGAAATGGAATATGGAAGTATTGAATTTGAATATTCAATTGAATTTTAAAAATGAATGCCACTCAATTAAGTTTCTAATCATGAAATAAAAGTTCAATATATGAATTCAATGATTACATTTTTTCATTACAAATTCAACAATATTAAAAACCTTTGACCGCACCTCCATTTGAGCCATGAATTCCTGATTCTACAATAAAGTAGTTTTAATCTCCACTTCCTGAATGGGGGGGGGGGGAGTTCATGACCACTGGCCTCAACCTGCCGCCTTTCCACCCCCACTGCCCCCTGTGTTTCACAGACCTCCAGAACCCTGATAGGTGTGATCTCAACTCACCTCTCCCCCGAACCCCGCCTCTGACACACAGGTATGACATCAGCAGGAAGTGTTGGCTTAGTGGACGTGGGCATCCAGACATCGTAAAAGCTTCTATTTTTAGACCCATTACACTGGATGATGTCACCCGTTGCTGTGTATAACTCAACCCAACACCTCAGGGTGATTCCAGTGGTACTGAGGTGTGAGACCAGACCAACCTGACCTGTCATCTCAGCTTTCAGGACAAGACTGGACAGGCTGTAGGGAAAGACACAATGACATGTTAGAGTTGAACCCATTCATGGACTGTGTTCACGTACACACACCACTGACATAATGTTACATATACTTCCTGTCATAAATATTGCATGATAGTGTGTGTGTGTCTGTGTGAGTGTGTGTGTGTACATATGTACTGTATGTGTGTTTTGTATCAGTGTCTGTCTGTATGTATGTCAGTCCAACCACCTAACTAACTCATTCAACACACAGTGCCTACAATGATGGGGTCCCCTGTCCCACTACCCGTCTGGTCCAACCCCCTAAAACAAGCCCTCCAAGCCCTCGCCACCGCCGCCCCTGCGGTTTAGTCCAGGACCAAGCACCCATTCACCCTCTCAACCCTGCTATTTATTTTCAGAGGCATTAGGGGAAACACTTGGTGGAGTCGATCAGATCTAAACAGTCACACGTCTTTGTTATTTCAAACACAGGCCTCCTCTCAGCCTCAGCCCGCCTCAGCCCACCTCAGCCCGCCCCAGCCCGCCCCAGCCCGCCTCAGCCCGCCCCAGTCCCATTTTCAGTAATTGTTTCAGTTTTTGGCTCGGTAGAATAACACAACTTGGTACATTTAACACAAGTGGTAAGGGAATCTCTGTGTCAACAAGGGCAGACACCATAAACACTGGGGGGTTTATCTGAGAGGTTTTGTGTTATTCTATGTTTTTCTAAGGTAGGGTAGGAGCCTGTATTAGATGTGTAGGCATGGTGAGATGGGTTCAATAGAATACAGATAGTTTTGTCCCTGAGGTTTCAACCAGAGTACTGCCCCAGTCACTGTGGTTGTCTCTTCTGTTATCACGTGTTTCAGACAGTCACTTCGTCATTATGACATCTACCAAAGAGGCTACATTCACATGCATTCTTTTAGATGGTGTGTCAGTATAATGTACTGTAGATCCCCCTGCAGTGGGTGGAAATACCTCATGAGATTAACGTTGGCTGGAGAGAACTCCCCTATCATCTACTTCCACTGCTAGGCTACATCCCAAATGGCATCCTCTCCCCTTTACAGTGCACTACCATTGACAAGAGCCCTATGGGCCCAGTGCACTATAAAGGGAACAGGGTGCCATTTGAGACAATCCCCTATTGTATACCTTCCTCTCTCATGTGGAAGTTGTCATCCAATCTACGAGCGAACAGCTCTGACCAGCATAACGCTTATCAGAAACTCAATAGAGCGTAATGACTATTTTTAAAGAGACGTCTTGCAGGTACTGAGGTACAAGGGGTGGTGAGTCACTATGTTTTCCACCATGATTGCATCCCAAATAGCAGCCTATTCCCTATATAGTGCATTACTTTTGATCAGACCCCATAGGGTGCCTTTGGGATGCCTGCCATGACACAGATGAACCTGATTTTAGAATAGCCACATTCATTTCACATCACAGGCAGAATTCCGATCTGAGTTCAAAAACACTTTGGGTGTTTGCGTTTGCCTTCCTGCAGTGCCATAAGGGAGGGGTTTGTACTTCTGGGACGTTTCTATAATGCAACAGGTGAGCTAAATGAAGCACTGCTAAAGTCATTTAAATGATTTCAAATTATATTTGAACCCAGGTCTGGTACCATTGGATAAGTAGGACATGTTCTGATGTGACAGAGATAAAGGGGACAGACATTTTGGCCTGTGGGGCTGTGTAGTACACAGAGCCAATGCAGTGCGCAGTACACAGAGCCAACATGGTGGCAGTGTTGTACTGTCTGTGGGACACTTGGAACCAACTCTCAGTGCCACTGTCAGACAGTGCCAGAGGTATCACTAACACAAGCCCATGAACAGATAAACCAACAAATCTAGGATCCAGTGTCCCTTTCGTATCATAATGAATAAGAATACATGTACAGTGGGGACCTGATCCTAGATCAGCACTTTGCTAATATGGGCCCAACACTATACATGATCCTGAATGGCATGCCAGGTCTAATTATTGTCACTTGTGCTGTGGTCGAGACTACCTAAAGCGAGACAGAGTCTAGACCAATACCAGAGAAAATCGAGTCCAAGTCAAGACCGAGACCGAAGTGAGGGGGGGGATAAGACCAAGTCAAGACCGAGAATGGGACGGAGACGAGGTGGACGAGTCCGAGTGAAGACTGAGACCAGAATAATGCGATTCCAATTCAAGACGATAATTTTAATTGTGTCAGATCGCCACCATAAAAAGAGTTCAAAATGTCCAGTATTTCTGTCAAACATATGAATTCTTTAGCCATTCAGAATGGTGAAAAAAATGCATGCTGGGAAATAGAGAGGCACTCTAAAAATGATCATCGACCAAAAAACTTCTCAAAAAATGAACCCCACTCTCCCCAGCTAGTGGAGCAAGGAAATTCAGACAACCACGACAAGGTTTGAGGATACCTTTTAAAAGTTAAGGACATTAATGTTACCAGTAAAGTAGGAAGCCCAGGTTTCAATAGGCGATGATAAATAAATGTGTCATAAAAGGATTGTGGATATTTGGCCTGGCAAAGCGGTTTGATTGGTTGACTGAACGGTGGCTGATAATTAAGAGGGTTTTTGTTTTACTTGTGTACTCCACTGGTCTCAAATGGTTGTCAGAGACTGAGTCATGACCGAGGAAAAATGTCTCCGAGATCAAGACACTCATGTGTGGTCTGGAGACGGGACTTGAGTACAACAACATTAATTGTCACCCTTTGCATCATAAATGACAACTAGGAAAAATAAATCAGTGTGTATTCACCCACAGGAAGTGCTTGCTGTCGCTTGTGACTGACAACACCATCTATATTAGCCAATGAAGCATTCAGGAGTGTTCAGAAGTGCGATCAATGCCAACAGGGTATCAAAAGCAAACATTATCAAAACTACCCAGCCTGCCTCCTGGCAGTGGCCGCCGCTCGGCCTGCCAACAACTCCATAAAATACATAGAATCACATGAATCAGGAGAACGCCATGGCAGGTAGTGTGTGTGTGTGTGTGTGTGTGTGTGTGTGTGTGTGTGTGTGTGTGTGTGTGTGTGTGTGTGTGTGTGTGTGTGTGTGTGTGTGTGTGTGTGTGTGTGTGTGCGTGCGTGCGTGCGTGCGTGTGTGTGTGTGTTTGCATGTGTGTGCGTGTGTGTGCGAGAGAGAGACCTCGGCACATTCTTCATCGGAGGCTTTCTCTGGACTGGCGCTGGGCACCCAAGAAGCCAGGGTTGTGTTCATTAGGCACTAAACGAAACATAAAAGGTTGAAACAGCTGGGGAAAAAGTTCCTTTTTGTTTTCCGTTGCGTGCCCTAATGAACACAGCCCAGCTAGGCTGAGATAAAATGAATGATATTAGACGAAGCACGTCTGACTGGACTACACTACATACAGTATTAATTATATGATTCAACCTACAGTGTATTTGAAAGTATTCGGACCCCTAAACTTTTCCCACATTTTGTTACGTTACAGCCTTATTCAAAAATGGACTAAATACAAAATATATCTCATCAATGTACACAATACCCCATAATGACAAAGCGAAAACAGGTTTTAACTTTCCGAATGTATTTGTCAGACACGCTGAACTTCTCTTTATATGTGTGTTATCACACTTCTGCAGTGAGCGGATCCTTTACAAACACCAGATTGTCTCCAAAAAGGTGTTCTTTTACAGGAACTTTTCAACTGTGGCAGTGCCAGACGTGGGTTGACTTAAGGGTCCCGCAAGGCTTGTAACTTATTGTCAGGGATTGGATTGCAGCTAAAATTAGCCATCAGACTCAATTTTATGACCCTCACTGAGGACTCTGGAAATGCCAGGGACTGCCTCCACCATAACATAGTGGAACTCCAGCTTGGCCATATAATGTTGCAATACAATTCTACCCACATCACTTGTAAGGAGAACGTGTAAAAGTACTAATGGTGGCTTAGGTTTCCCCAATGTATTGAACTGGTCTGAGAGGGTTGGAAAAATAGTGAAATCCCAGCCTCTTTCATGGGAGGTGACAAAACACACATTTCTCAGTCAGTGACTTGACTTCTTAAACTCACTTAAGGCTCTAGTCTAGTGTTATGAAATGATATACTGTACCACATTTAAACTGACACTGAGGCTGGGACATTTTGAGCACAGAATGCATTTAGGTCTAGGAAACCACTCAAAAACCAGCAAGTTTTGAACAAATTCAAAACAGTATAATCAAAAGTAGTATGGGACTTTGGCCGGTATTCAATCCCATCCACGTAAACAGCACATTGTAGCACACTTGACATTTAAAGGTCATTTCCGATTGAGCCGAAATCTGTAGCGTTTACCGTTAATGCGATCTCCACAAACATCAGGACAAATGCTTTTAAAAGCTGGTCTATGGACTGTCTATTGGCAGTGCTATGGATTGAATCCAGGCCTTATTGTTCCAACTGATGAGTAGTTGACTAGAAGAGAGTAAAAACAGCTTTGCACTGTTATCACACACTATCCAGGAGCATATCAACGTATCACTCATTTACCTGCCTAAACCATATGAATATCTCTATGTGTTTCTGAATACTGTTGTTTGACTAGATCATTATTTCGTTGCTGCCATTTTCTACCAAGGCCTGTGTTTCCGTGGAAACCTAACAACTTGTATCTCATAGGCTTGTATTTCTATCACTTTTGCTGAGCTGTGTCAGAATGAACAGTAGCAGCACTGTTCTTACTCTCAATGTCCAAAGTTACCTGAACCCATATGACCTTCTGATAAAAATGTGGAGGACATTACTAAGTAAAAACCGTGTTCACTCTCCTCTATTCAAACAGAGGTGTTGATTCTAAGGAGAAAATTACACCTCCCACCCTCCCCTCTTTTTTTATTGAATATGAAAACAGCCCAAATCGTTCTATTACAGACCTATACTTAGGATGCCTCCCAATTGGCACCATATCCCCTACAAAGTGGGTTATTTTTTACCAGGGCCCCTACAGGGTTGAGGTCAGAAATAGTGCACTATATAGAGAATAGGGTGCCATTAAAGCCTTAGTCCAGAACATGTGGCCACTCCAGTAATTATCAAAGATGGTTTAAGTAATTGACTCCCCCTTTCCTCTTTTGGCAGAGACGTGTGTCCCCACACCGCCCCTCTATCTGAACAACAGCGGCTGCTTGTAAAATAATAGACCATCAGCCAGTAATAATTTGCAGTCCAAACAGGCCTGGCGCACTCTGACGTTGACTGGAGACCTTGTATTGGCTGGTGCTGCTGCTGCCTGGTAACACTCTGTCTGTCCAACCCTAGCACACTGTCAGTGCCCTGGGTTTAAGCCATAAGCACCTCTCTCTCTCTCTCTCTCTCTCTCTGTCTCTCTCTCTCTCTCTTTCTCTCCCCCCCATCAGGAATCAGTCTATGTGTTTGTCTTTCTCTTTCTTTCTCCTTCTGTCCCCCCTCTCCCTCTCTCTTTTCTCTGTCTCTCTCTCCATCGGCACCAGTCTGTCTGTCTCTCTGTCTTTCTCTCTCTCTTTCTGTCTCCCCCTCTCTCTCTCTCTCTCTCTCTCTCTCTCTCTCTCTCTCTCTCGCTCTCTCTCTCTTTCTCTCTCTCTCTACTGAGTCAGTTTGGGTCAGGTTCTCAGACGGCAGTATGGAACCCTGTGTTCCTGTGGTTGGCGAGGCTGCATGCCTCATGGCACAGACTCTGGTCTTGTCCGTCCATGCCATTGGCACCGATCTTGCCCACACCCAGGGTTATGGGCCGCAGGCTTGACCACTCTCATCCTCTCTCTCCTCTCTGACCAATCATTACAAACTGCAACAGAACGGACCACACACACTCATAACCTCTCACTCAGCTGCTTGGCACCGGTATGGAGGCATGCACAGAGGCACACTAGCACAGAAACACACACACACACAGAAACGCGCATGCACAAACGCACACACACACAAACAACTGTGTATGCACAAACCCACGCACACACATGCACAAACCCACGCACACACATGCACACAACCACACACACACATGATGTCAGGCCTTGCCCCAGACACCCATATGGAGGCATGCTCAGGGCCACACTGTCACACACACACACCCAGCCGCAGCAGAGGACATGAAGTGGGACACTGTATTAGCAGTGACGGGAGGTGAAATGTGGAGACTGAAACATGGTGAATGTAACCTGATTGTAATTTAGAGTTATCCTATGATTAAGTGAGCTGTACGTGCCTGCAGGCAACAATACAGTCTGCACTGATCAATAAAAGGTGTTAAAAATACTTGCCTCAGTTCTCCCCCAGTTCTCCCTCAGTTCTCCCTCAGTTCTCCCTCAGTTCTCCCTCAGTTCTCCCTCAGTTCTCCCTCAGTTCTCCCTCAGTTCTCCCCCAGTTCTCCCTCAGTTCTCCCTCAGTTCTCCCTCAGTTCTCCCTCAGTCTCCCTCAGTTCCCTCAGTTCTCCCTCAGTTCTCCCCAGTTCAGTTCTCCCCCAGTTCTCCCCCAGTTCTCCCTCAGTTCTCCCTCAGTTCTCCCTCAGTTCTCCCTCAGTTCTCCCTCAAGTTAGTTTGCAACTGGATGCTTCCCTGTAATGTATGTTTTTAATTAGAAAGATGATGTGGCCTGGCTGGCCTGTCCGTAAAGCTGCTGACTCCAGCACATGACTACACCATCAGCATAGGTCTGAATCAGGCCTACTGCTCTTTGACAAAAACCTCTCTCTGTCTTTCCTCACTGGCATCCTCTCACTATCTGGTCAATAACATCTGAAAACCCCTCAGTAAAATATAGTTAAAACATATTTTGAAAGATGATCTTATAATGTTCCAGTATTAGCTACTGTATGAGGTTATTAGGCAACACTTAACACATACCCCAGACACCATGGCCTACTGTACAGTAGTGAGTGTGGAAAGAGGGGAGAGGAAGGCTGTTTGTACAGCATGACAATGTCTACATTACAGGTCTCTGTGGGGAGCACAGTGTGTATATAATGGCCAGGTCATACAGTAGCTGACCACTTGGTGACAGATGGCAGCTGACAGGCAGCAGGGACATTTTTACATGTTAACACCCTGTGGATGGGTCGTAGTTTGTAATGGCTCTAAAAGAGTTATATTTGGATATTTGGGGTTTGTTTCGGGAGGTGTGGGCTATTTGGGGTAGTTTGGGGATATTTTAAGGTTGTTTGGGGTAGTTTGGGGTTGTTTAGTGTAGTTTGGGGGTAGTTTGGGGTTGTTTGGGGTAGTTTGGGGGTTGCTTGGGGTAGTTTGGGGATGTTTAGTGTAGTTTGGGGGTAGTTTGGGGTTGTTTGGGGTCGTTTGGGGGTTGTTGGGGCAGTTTGGGGTTGTTTAGTGTAGTTTGGGGGTAGTTTGGGGTTGTTTGGGGTAGTTAGGGGGCTGCTTGCGGTAGTTTGGGGTATTTTAGGATTGTTTGGAGTAGTTTTAGGTAGTTTGGGGTATTTTAGGGTTGTTTGGGGTAGTTGTAGATTGTTTGGGGATAGTTTGGGGTTGTTTGGGGGTTGTTTGGGGTATTTTAGGGTTGTTTGGAGTAGTTTTAGGTAGTTTTGGGGTATTTTAGGGTTGTTTAGTGTAAATAAAATAGTTCTCATCAGTTCTCTACTGTTGAAGGAGTTTATTAAGCAGATAGACTAACCAATGGAATCAACATACTCTCAAGAAGTCCATAAGGGCATTTGTCTATCTATAGCACACTTTTACTTATTCATGTAGCTGACCCAATCAAACTTATTAAAACAGATTAAATTAGATATCACATATTATCCCCAAGAATTATAATGTCATCAAGAAAAGGGTGAATATCAAAATGGAGATGGAAGTTCTGTGGTGTAGTAATATTGCTCTGTAAAGGGCTCTGCTTTGTACAGTAGGCTATTAAACTTCTCTGCTGTGAGTGCAGCTCTCTAGAGCACCTCATTAGCTGAAAGCCCAAGGCACCAATCAGCCTGTAAAGCACTTGTCGTTTGTCAGTCAGAGTGTTGAACAGAGTCC
>NW_024609698.1:182500-287500 GCF_018296145.1 Oncorhynchus tshawytscha
GAAACTGTAGAGCCCCATGCAGGCCAGTCGCACCTATTCCCAGTAGAACGACCAGGCAGAAGAAGAAACTGTAGAGCCCCATGCAGGCCAGTCGCACCTATTCCCAGTAGAACGACCAGGCAGAAGAAGAAACTGTAGAGCCACGCTGGGGGAAGAACAACCACGACCATGTCACTGATGATTTTTCAGGGAAGCGACAAAAAAACCCACACAATCTGATGACAAGTCTTCAGTCTTCCTGCTTACTTATGGCTTTTCTCATCCCTGGCGACCCAAGACTCCGGGAGAACTGGGGTCTGAAGGTGGAAGGGAAGCAGCGGAGGAGCAGGTGGGTTTCTGGTTCCCACTCTCCCCAATGTTTAAGGGTTGACTTTCACCTCGCAATCTGCCTCCATTTCCCACGGTCCTACTTACTGTGTACAACAAGACAGATTGATGACCTTAGGGAGCGGACATCAATTTCAATGGCTAAAGCAGCCAGCCAGCTTGCAACACTTGGACGGTGCAGGGATTAAATCAAACTGCAAGGTATTCAGTAGTGGTAAATGCTTGGTTACTTCTCCTCATAAGACTCTCGGAGATAGATGTATTGACAGAGGCAGGTGTTTGCTGCTGCATGTACAGCATGCTTACTGTGTGTGTTCAATAGGCTGTTGCTGAAGGAAAAGTTGTTAGTGAAAGGTTTTAGTTAATGGTTCAACTTCACTGGGAGGTCACTATATAGCCACAGAGGACAAGGATCTGTTGGGAGCAACTACAGGAACCTGTAAGGTTACCCTTAAGCCAGAGCTGGTCCACAAGCAGAGTGCCAACCTTCCACTAGTGTGCATCTCCCTCACTCGGACCAGACCTGGGCCTTGTGCTGTGATGCACTGAGCCCAATATGCCACTAAACAACCAGATCTGACCGGCAGTTGTCTGATTTCTGGGAGATGATTTGTGCTGGAGACAGCGTCCACGTCATTGTTTTATTGGTGCATTGATCCTAGGAGAATACAAGGATATTATTCAGTACAGCCCAATGATTACTTTAGATACTTTACATACTCATTCATTTACATGGAAGATAACAACAAGCAGCCAGGTGTGTTAACAGCCTTTTGACCGATGGAAATGTGCAGGCAGAGTGGGAAACCATGAACTGCAGGCGAAGAACAGTGAAAATAAATGTAACTTCCTCATTTGGGAGTTAACTAGGCAAATATTTGTCAGTTAACATTGAGAAAATAAGATACATTTGCAGATGTCCTATTTTCTTATCTAAATCAACAAGCAGAAGTGATGAAAACAGACAACAACCCTGCGCACCTGTTGCTCATTCCAACCACCTTCATTTGTGTATTCAAATAACTCAAAAATACCTTAGCTGCATGCAATGCAATACATTTAGCAGAATGCCAAGCATCTACCTGTCTTTGAGATGTTGCAATTGTTCATTCACTGACAACAAAAGTTGCCCTCTATGACATGACCCTGTCTTGACACATTCAGTGGCTTCGGAAAGTGTTCTGACCCCTTGACTTTCTCTACGTTTAGTTACATTACAGCCTTATTCTACAATTGATTGAATTGTTTTATTCCCTCATCAATCTACACAATACCCCATAATGACAAAGCAAAAAACAGGTTTTTAGAAATGTTTGCTAATTTATAGAGAAAACCCCCCTCCGAAAAAATGGCATTTACTTAATTATTCAGACCCTTTACTCAGTACTTTGTTGAAGCACTTTTGGCAGCGATTACAGCCTCAAGTCTTCTTGGGTATGATGCTACAAGCTTGGAACACCTGTATTTGTGGAGTTTCTCCCATTCTTCTCTGCAGATCCTCTCAAGCTCTGTCAGGTTGGATGGGGAGCGTTGATGCACAGCTATTTTCAGGTCTCTTCAGATATATTAGATCAATTTCATGTCCGGGCTCTGGCTGGGCCACTCAAGGACATTCAGTGACTTGTCCCGAAGCTACTCGTGCGTTTTCTTGGCTGTGTGCTTAGGGTCGTTGATCTGTTGGAAGGTGAACATTCGCCCCAGTCTGAGGTCCTAAACGCTCTGGAGCAGGTTTTCATCAAGGATCACTCTGTACTTTGCTCTGTTCATCTTACCCTCGATCCTGACTAGTCTCCCAGTCCCTGTAGCTGAAAAACATCCCCACAGCATGATGCTGCCACCACCATGCTTCACCGTAGGGACGGTGCCAGTTTTCCTCCAGACGTGACACTTGCTATTCAAACCAAATAGTTCAATCTTGGTTTTATCAGACCAGAGAATCTTGTTTCTCATGGCCACTCTACCATAAAGCCCTCATAGGAATAGTTTTGGTGGTTCCAAACATCTTCCATTTAAGATTAATGGAGGGCCCTGTATTCTTGTGGACCTTCAATGCTGCAGAAAGTTTTATGTATGACACTATCCTGTCTCGGAACTCTACGGACAATTCCTTCAACCTCATAGCTTGGTTTTTACTGTGACATGCACTGTCAACTGTGGGACCTTTTATAGACAGTTGTGTACCTTTCATGTCCAATCAATTGAATTTACCACAGGTGGACTCCAGTCAAGTTGTGGGAACATCTCAAGGATGATCAATGGGAACAGGATGCACCTGATCTCAATTTCCAGTGTCAGAGGGTCTGAATACCTACTGTATGTAAATAATGTATTTCTGTTTTGTTTTTCTAAACACCTGTTTTCGCTTTGTCATTATGGGGATTTATGTGTAGATTGCTGAGGATTTAATTTAAAAAAAATCCATTTTAGAATAAGGCTGTAAAGTAACAACATTTGGGAAAAGTCAAGGGTTCTGAATACTTTCCGAAGGCACTGGAAATGTTGATAGTATCTAAGATACTATGTCTCATAATCAATATTATATAACAGGCTTAAGCTTAACGAGTTGGTAACATAGCAACCAGACATGATAAACAGCCATAATAAATTACACTTATCAATCACGACTCTGGAGTTAGTGATTATGTATCAGTTAATTGCAACGGACAACGTAATTACATTTATGGTAATGCCAGCTGCAGGGATGGGGATCGCTCATGGTTTCTATTGTCACAATATAGTAGTAACCGCGGAGCTATCAACATGTCATTTGTAATGCTAACAACACCACAGATGATATACTTTGTATTGGTAACAAAACCACAGATGACGTTTGCCCTTGTATAATATAAAAGAACCACAGAACCATGTATCTGTCCACCTCAGTGTTTAGTACATGAGGCTACAGATAAAATACCACAGATGATATCACATTCAGAAACACAAATGTTTGCAAATGACAAAAGCATTGGAACAGAGCACCGGGGAAGCAGTGAAGCCACGTTACTTCTGCACTGACGTTGTGCAGAAAACATTTAGCTTGTGAAGGTGCAGGCAGAAAGCAGCGATAGTATAGTGATTCTTCTAAATCTACCAGTGCATGATGGTTATGTGTACATTTCGCCTGTGTCATAGGTTGGGTTGGGCCGGTGGGTGGTGATAGTTAATTGTGCAGCTAGCCTCAGACAGGATGATGGGAGACAGAGGCAGAGGCAGAGGCAGAGGCAGAGGCAGAGGCAGAGGCAGAGGCAGTGAGTGAGTGAGTGAGTGAGTGAGTGAGTGAGTGAGTGAGTGAGTGAGTGAGTGAGTGAGTGAGTGAGTGAGTGAGTGAGTGAGTGAGTGACAGTGGAGTGAGTGAGTGAGTGAGTGTGTCAGTGGAGTGAGTGTGTCAGTGGAGTGAGTGGAGTGGAGTGTGTGGAGTGGAGTGGAGTGGACAGGCCTGGTCTGGAATGTGTGTTTTCGATCACTGTCATCATTAGATTTGGTTGGACTGATCTCCCTGCCCCCGCCCTCTGATACTAGGGCCAGTCTCTCTGATCCTAGGATCCCTCTTTGATCCTAGGGCCCATCACTATCTGATTCTAGGGGCCTTTCTTTGATCCAAGGTGCCCCTCTCTGATCATAGGGCCCATCACTCTATGATTCTAGGGGACCCTCTCTGATCCCCATCCATATTCCCCTGTCATACATAACCCTAATCCTAACCCTGTCATACTCACAGGATGTTCAGATCGTATTGCCTCTACCCTCCACCCTCTACCCTCCACCCTCTGCCCTCCACCCCTCTGCCCTCCACCCCTCTACCCTCCACCCTCTGCCCTCCACTGATCGCCTCAGATTAAACAAACCTAATATCGTACACTGGCTCTGTAAGAGTGAATATAGGTTTCTTCCCAAGAGGGTGGCTGTAGTGGATGTTTTCAAACATTTGGGGGGGACATTTTACATAAGCAAATGGCATTGAGAAACTCGCAATTGCATGTCATGCTCTGTGCAGTTTACTAATGTCTGGTTGAATTACTGCCACCTCAATGCACATTGTCTGAAAAAAGTTACAAATGGAATCGTGCTACAGATTAAAATGACTTTTATGGTTGTTTTGCAGATATCTTACGAAATTGTTAATGATTTCGTAAGCTCATCAGGTATGCAGTGATTCTTTGTTATGGTGGTTAAATCTGCTTTGTTTTGGTTTTACACAAGGTCAAGGATCAATAAGTTGCAGGTAAACCAAAGAGTACCTTTAGACAGAAACTAACATCAAAGGAAAGTGTTATTTTACAAGATTGTTGCTATAGTGAAACTCACGCCCTTTGACATAGTGAAGTAATGTATTTATGAGGTGCATCCCATGGCACAAGACTGATTGACTGGTGACCTCAATAAGAGAGGTGCCAGAGAACGGGCAGTTGTGAGCATGTGCCAACTAAAAGGTTTGCTGCACTGCACTGCAACCACTCAGAATCTTCTAAGAACTGCTTCGCTCCCATTGGCTATTTTATCATGGCCCCTCCCCTTCTCGCCACATTGACATATGTTAGCAATTCACTTCATGTGTCTCCTGGAAGCTCATTGGCTGCTGGGGAACACCTGTTGATGAACAGAAGGCAGTGTTGCTATGCTGACAATGTTTTTTTATGAGACGTCCACAGACTGCCGGTGTGGAAACCTTGGCTACGTCCCAAATGGCACCCTTTCCCTATATAGTGCACTACTTTTGACCAGAGTCCTATGGGACCTGGCCAAAAGTAGTGCACTACATAGGGAATAGGATGCCATATGGGACGCAGACAGAGTCTGATGTAGTAATAACTCTGGCTAGACTGATAATGGCCTGATTAAGAAAGAAAGATCTGAGGAAAGAAGAACAGATCTCTCAGACGATGACGCTCCAACGGGATGTGGTTAACGTTACGCTGTACCTGTCTTCTCTTTCCTCAGCCGTGCAGCAACGCCTGTTCCTTGGCAAAATAGTCAAATAGCTGAAAATGTAGTGGTCAGTCAGTCCATGCTTAGCATTTTCACAGTTGCTGACCAATGTTGATAATTCAAACCAGCGGGGACCACAGTGCACCCTTGGGGTTCATCTCACAGCTAGTGTTGATCAGCATTTTAGCGGACACAGTATATCTCCTTAGAAATACGATCAGAATGTTGACAGTAAAATGTGACAGTATTAGTTATACGTTACTATAATGAGTCTGACACTACATACAACATGGATTGGGAAGCCAAACGTTGCCATGTGAAAGACTCAGTAGTTAGTTTTGTTCCATTCTAACCGGTCCCTAACCCTCACCATCCTATGTGACATAAGTCAAATGTCAGCTGTAGCATATAACTACAGTGGTGAAATGACACTATTTTGACATGCTCCTATTTGGACTTTTATTGAGCTCATGTGACGAATGTGAAATGTTTAATCTCTCTTCCATGTATCTTTTTACTGTAGAGTTGCATTGACAGTGTGATGGAAAACCCAGAGCCCTGGCTGACTGCTCCTATGCACCAGTCTTTCAGGAGATAACAACAGTACAGCCACACTGAGTAGGCCTACAGTACAGTACTTTACTGTAGAGTTGCATTGACAGTGTGATGGAAAACCCAGAGCCCTGGCTGACTCCTATGCACCAGTCTTTCAGGAGATAACAACAGTACAGCCACACTGAGTAGGCCTACAGTACAGTACTTTACTGTAGAGTTGCATTGACAGTGTGATGGAAAACCCAGAGCCCTGGCTGACTGCTCCTATGCACCAGTCTTTCAGGAGATAACAACAGTACAGCCACACTGAGTAGGCCTACAGTACAGTACTTTACTGTAGAGTTGCATTGACAGTGTGATGGAAAACCCAGAGCCCTGGCTGACTCCTCCTATGCACCAGTCTTTCAGGAGATAACAACAGTACAGCCACACTGAGTAGGCCTACAGTACAGTACTTTACTGTAGAGTTGCATTGACAGTGTGATGGAAAACCCAGAGCCCTGGCTGACTCCTCCTATGCACCAGTCTTTCAGGAGATAACAACAGTACAGCCACACTGAGTAGGCCTACAGTATGACTGAGACAGGACCCGGCATTCCTGTTGTCTGCTCCAGTCACAGCCACTGTCTGACAACACAGCAGTGAGACTCATTAAACAAACCGCAAGAGCACTGATAACCTCTGTTTATTCATTCACATGGACTTCAGACAGCTTTTGTTGTCCGCCGCCTGTCCGCCACAGTAACATACATACCACACATTGCTGAGTGAGGAGAGTCTTATGACAACAGAACGATACAGTAGGTATAGATGCTCAGGGAGATTTATGGGTGTTTAAGTCACCGCTCAGCCAAACAAAAGGGAATCATCGAGTAGAGCTGCAAATGGGATTTTCCCCTATGTGACCCTCAAAAGTGACATATAAGTAGTACATAAACCTAGGTGACATAAAACTACAAAGGTTAAAGGTCACTATTTTGGCATATTCTAATAAGAAACAGGTAATACTGTACTGTACAGTTTGTGGTTTAGTTTTGAAAGGTAGGTTAAGACCAGATCTCAGGTGAAATTAGTATTAGTAGCCCAGCACTCTAGTCCACTAGAGGTCTGTTCTGATTTCACCAGTAGCCCAGGACTCTAGTTCACTAGAGGCCTGTTCTGATTTCACCAGTAGCCCAGGACTCTAGTCCACTAGAGGTCTGTTCTGATTTCACCAGTAGCCCAGGACTCTAGTCCACTACAGGTCTGCTCTGATTTCACCAGTAGCCCAGGATTCTAGTCCACTAGAGGTCTGTGTGATTTCACCAGTAGCCCAGGACTCTAGTCCACTAGAGGTCTGTGTGAATTCACCAGTAGCCCAGGACTCTAGTCCACTAGAGGTCTGTGTGATTTCACCAGTAGCCCAGGACTCTAGTCCACTAGAGGTCTGTGTGATTTCCACCAGTGATTTCACCAGTAGCCCAGGACTCTAGTCCACTAGAGGTCTGTGTGATTTCACCAGTAGCCCAGGACTCTAGTCCACTAGAGGTCTGTCTGATTTCACCAGTGACTCTTCCACTAGAGGTCTGTCATTTCACCAGTAGCCCAGGACTCTAGTCCACTAGAGGTCTGTGTGATTTCACCAGTAGCCCAGGACTCTAGTCCACTAGAGGTCTGTGTGATTTCACCAGTAGCCCAGGACTCTAGTCCACTAGAGGTCTGTGTGATTTCACCAGTAGCCCAGGACTCTAGTCCACTAGAGGTCTGTGTGATTTCACCAGTAGCCCAGGACTCTAGTCCACTAGAGGTCTGTGTGATTTCACCAGTAGCCCAGGACTCTAGTCCACTAGAGGTCTGTGTGATTTCACCAGTAGCCCAGGACTCTAGTCCACTAGAGGTCTGTTCTGATTTCACCAGTAGCCCAGGACTCTAGTCCACTAGAGGTCTGTGTGATTTCACCAGTAGCCCAGGACTCTAGTCCACTAGAGGCCTGTGTGATTTGCTGTAATGTAAAGATTCTCTGTCTCTCAGATGGAAAACTGGCCAATCAAAACCCCCAGGCCTCCAAGTAATCAGACAGGAAGGCTATCAACGCTGACAGAGCTGTTATTTTTAGGGGTTTTATGGGCGACAAGCTTGTCCATTTTCCCTTGTTTACATTTCAAATGTAAAAGTATGTACATAATAAATTGTGCGTTTTACCTTCTTTTTTATTTGGAAGGCATCAAGCTGGGACAGGACGACCACAGACAAGGTACTGAACCACATTGGGAGAAAAATGGACCGTTTTTTTTTAAACAAGACAAATCAAGGAGTCAGTTATGTCTACTGACCATGAGGAAACTTTACTACTTCAGAACACCACATGAGACATTTTGACTCCCAGTGTCTTACTCTACATAGTTACACTGTGTGAAATACATAGACCTTATTGGATGGCATAACGTGTGACATATTTAGAGCTGGGCTTCTGAACCCTGAAGTACAGTAGTCATACACAGTAAACTGATGAAATGCTGTGGTTAGATAGTGATACAGTGGCTTCACAGAATATTCAGACCCCTTCACTTTTTACACATTTTGTTATGTTACATCCTCATTCTAAAATGTATTAAATAGTTTTGTCCCTCATCAACCTACACACAATACCCCATAATTGACAAAGCAAAAACTGTTTTTTAGAAATGCTTGCAAATAAAAAACTGAAATATTACAATTACATAAGTATTCAGACCCTTTACTCAGGACTTTGTTGAGGCACCTTTGGCAGCGATTACAGCCTTGAATATTCTTGAGTATGACGTTACAAGCTTGGCCCACCTGTATTTGGGAGTTTCTCACATTCTTTGCATATCCTCTCAAGCTCTGTCAGGTTGGATTGGGAGCGTTGCTGCACAGCTATTTTTAGGTCACTCCAAAGATGTTCCATCGGGTTTAAATCCAGGCTCTGAGACTTGTCCCGGAGCCACTCCTGCGTTGTCTTGGCTGTGTGCTAAGGGTCATTTTACTGTTGAAAGGTCTGAGGTCCTGAGAGCTCTGGAGCAGGTTTTCATCAAGGATCGGATCTCTCTGTACATCTTTGCCTCTCCTGACTAGTCTCCCAGTCCCTGCCACTGAGAAACATCCCCACAGGATGATGCTGCCACAAACATGCTTCACCGTAGGGATGGTGCCAAGTTTCCTCCAGATGTGACGCTTGGCATTCAGGCCAAAAAGTTCAATCGTGGTTTTATCAAATCTGGTTTCTCATGGTCTGAGAGTCATTAGGTGACTTTTGGCAAACTCCAAGTGGGCTGTCATGTGCCTTTTACTGAAGAGTGGCTTCCGTCTGGCCACTCTACCATAAAGGTCTGATTGGTAGAGTACTGCAGAGATGGATGTCCTTCTGGAAGGTTCTCCTATCTCTACAGTGGAACTCTAGAGCTCTGTCAGAGTGACCATCAGGTTTTTGGTCACCTCCTTGACCAAGGCCCTTCTCCCCCGATTATTCAATATAGCTGGGCGGCCAGCTCTAGGAAAAGTCATGGTGGTTCAAGACATCTTCCATTTAAGAATGATGGAGGCCACTGTATTCTTGGGGATCTTCAATGCTGCAGAATTTTTTGGTACCCTTCCCCAGATCTGTGCCTCGATACAATCCTGTCTCTGTGCTCTACGGACAACTCCTTAGAACTCATGGCTTGGTTTTTGCTCTGACATCCACTGTTAACTTTGGGACCTTCTATAGACAGGTTTGTGCCTTTCCAAATCATGTCCAATCAATTGAATTTAGCACAGGTGGACTCCAATCAAGTTGTAGAAACATCTCAAGGATGAACAATGGAAATAGGATGCACCTGAGCTCAATTTCGAGTCTCATAGCAAAGGAGCTGAATTCTCATGTAAACAGGGGTATTTAGGTATTATTTATTTTTTGCAAAAATATCTAAAAACCTGTTTTCACTTTGTCATTATGGGGTAATGTGTGTAGATTTCGGAGGATTTTTTAGTTATTTAATCAACTTTAGAATAAGGCTGCAACGTAACAAAATGTGGAAAAAGTCAAGGGGTCTGAATACTTTCCGGAGGCACTGTACATTCAGAAAATTACTGAGTCCCTGTAGTGTTACCAGGGAGACCGAATAGCTTAAAGAAAATGTGTAAACAATCACATTTTCTGGAAACAAAGCAGAAACAAAACACCTTGAAGATGATTTTTAATAAGGTCACAATATATCAGGTCTTACAGCATCTTGTTTCAGCTTTCCCTTTTCAATGAATCTTCTTCTGGAGGCACCTCTGCAAAGTGGTCCCCAGCTGGCACAGTCACAAAGTCATCACATCTGGAGGCACCTCTGCAAAGTGGTCCCCAGCTGGCACAGTCACAAAGTCATCACATCTGGAGGCACCTCTGCAAAGTGGTCCCCAGCTGGCACAGTCACAAAGTCATCACATCTGGAGGCACCTCTGCAAAGTGGTCCCCAGCTGGCACAGTCACAAAGTCATCAAATCTGGAGGCACCTCTCAAAGTGGTCTGGCACAGGCATCACATCTGGAGGCACCTCTGCAAAGTGGTCCCCAGCTGGCACAGTCATCACATCTCACAAAGTCATCACATCTGGAGGCACCTCTGCAAAGTGGTCCCCAGCTGGCACAGTCACAAAGTCATCACATCTGGAGGCACCTCTGCAAAGTGGTCCCCAGCTGGCACAGTCACAAAGTCATCACATCTGGAGGCACCTCTGCAAAGTGGTCCCCAGCTGGCACAGTCACAAAGTCATCACATCTGGAGGCACCTCTGCAAAGTGGTCCCCAGCTGGCACAGTCACAAAGTCATCAAATCTGGAGGCTGGTGGTCACTTCAACTGAGGAGGACGGGCATGTGGTAATGGCTGGAGCGGAATAGTTGGAAAGGTATCAACAACATCAAACACATGGTTTCCATGTATTCTGCCTCCAGGACAAGACAATAAACGTCAACCTACCTTTTGCAGATGAGGACACTTGGACAAGAGGGGCTGGATAAAAAAAGTTCAGCTAGTTTCATGGTTGACTCTTTCCTGGTAGTAAAAAAATGTAATCCAAGACCTCGCTGTACATCATATGTCATTTTAGATTCCTGAATCCTGTTAAACCACATGTAGGGAATTCTCCACATTTTGGGCCAGAACATCTTGTTTTCCTGTTTCAATAATTAAACTGTCAACATTTTGACCTGACCATCAGTCACAGACATTAGAGCAAACTACTTAAAAAATAAAATAATCCAAAGGGTTGTTTACACTCTAATTTGTTGTCCTGACCGTTATTATTAACGTGGATTGTAAACGTGACTTTTTTCGAAGGAAAAGTTGTAAATGATAAATGCAGTGAATATGCCTGCTAGGCATGAACAGTACAAAGAGGTCTGTGTTGGAGACTCAGGGAACTTGGTAGGAACAACTGTTGTACATCTCATTAGAACATGTCATGAAGATGGTTCTTGAAATGTTTCAGTAGATACATTACAAACAAAGTATGATAATATATATATATATATTTATGTATAACAGGTAAAATAGTCATACCTAGGATGGTTTTGCCATAATGTACAGTAAAAAGATTGCCCTCTCTTCTGTCCTCCATATTTGAAACATCACCTATCTCACAATAAGCTGCACAGTGTCTATATTAAGACCTGTGTGACTAATATGGACATTGAGAAATGTGTCATTACTGTATGTGGGGGTGAAATGAGCCATCCTTTAACCCCACAACTTGGATAATAAGATCATCTTTCCTAACCTCATCACAACAGCCCTTACACAGTAATTGTACACTTTTCACATTCCATGTGTTTTACATTTCCTTTTGGGATCAGTGTGAAATTGAGCGTTCTTCCACAACTGTCACACAGTTTACTCACGTGTGGTTTGGGAGGCCTGACCTATTATCTGAGCATGTGCCGATCAGACAGCGGAAACCTTTACCCCTGCAGCTCTAAGGGGGACTTTTTCACCTCTCAATGCATCTAGACGGATTCTGGTACATCAAGCCCTTAATGTAAGACCAGCCAATCCAAGTGTGTGTCACTGGTGTGACAAACACATGTATTTTAAATGGACTTTGTGCTGATGGTGCTGATGCTGAGAAAGCAAACACAGGCCTTGACACGTCAAATATTTGCCAAAGTCAGTGAATTGGCATGTTGTTGGCTTGCGTCTCCTACTAGTCATCTACTAGTTTCTCTGAGATGGCTGGTGGACATGCTGGCTTATAAAGGTCTCTGTGTGAAAGACTGCACCTTCTGTCTACCACAAAACTGTGTTAGCCTGCTGAGCTAAAGCCTAGGTATTAGCTTGAGCCTAGCTAAAGCCTAGGTAAAGCAAGTCTTCTTTTCTCAAAGATTGTTACTCATCACGCAATTATGGTTTACGAAAACATGCTACATTTGCATATAGAAATTGTATAAACAAATGTGTCACAATGTTATTGTTATGTTATAACAATAATAATTGTAATATTAAACTTTTCTGCCAATTGTGGAACCCTATGATTGTAAATCTAACAAGGTAACCTTTTCCTTGATTGTGGCTTATTCTGTGACAACAGACAACAGTTAAGTTTGATGTTTATTGTTGAGATGGGTTTCTGTGTAAAGAAACACAGCATATCATTTGCTCAGAATTTTTATTTTTACACACCTTTTCATCCCCAATACTGGTTTCCTTGTCTAAACGTCTCTAAACTCTCCTCCACCATTCACCACACATCAAATTAAATCAACAACTAATTTCCTCATAAACCAACCGTTGCCTTCACATTGCCTTTCTGTGAGTCAACAAAGATACTATTACCTGACTGCTCTATAATTAGCTGTGTTCCTACCTGGAGGCTGCACACACCCTTTCTCCTACCTCCGACTGTATTTCACTGTAATTACAGCCTTAAACTGTCACCCATCCTCCTGCAGTACACAGTGGTGAGAAGTTCATTTATCTGATCCACATTTACCCTCAAGTAAGTCTCCAGTGCAAAAAAAGGAAAAAAGCACTTTTAAAGTGACAGTCAGGGATTTAAACAACAAGAAAGTGGTCACCCGAACACCTTTTTGGGTACAATCAAAAGTTTAGTTTTAAGCATATTTTTAAGCTATACAGTGTTGCTTTACAATTGCATTGTTTACAAAAAATGGGAATAAAATAAGATAAGCTTGTATTTTGAGTTCTGATGGGGTAAGATAAAGAATAAATAACTACACATATTTAAAGTTTAAAAAAAGAAGTGATGTACCAATCCCAGATTGCCCCTTTAAAATGTTCCAGAAGGGTGGAGGGCGTTCTCCTTTCACCATACATATGGCCTGCAAATAATCCAGTGGAAAAACATATTCAGCTATTTTGGAAGTCGTTTGTGGTCATCCCCATGTTTGCTTTAATAACTGAGCATTCAACTTATTTATTAGATCGAACATAAATATATTTTCCCCTGTAGTTAGTTATCACTGAGACTAGTCGTTGGTAAAAGATGGAATACTATTCAAAATGTATTACGCATACAACTCATCACACAATCATGCATACACAACGTACATACATGCACATGCACGGACACATACAGTGCATTCGGAAAGTATTCAGACCCCTTGACATATTCCACATTTTGTTAATTTAAGTTACAGCTGTATTCTAAAATAGATTCCCTCCCAAAAAATGTATCAATGTATACACAATACCCCATCACAACAACACAAAATGCATTAAAAAAATAAACGTAAATATCACATTTACGTAAGTATTCAGACTCTTTACTCAGTACTCTGTTGAAGCACCTTTGGCAGTGATTACAGCCTTGAGTCTTCTTGGGCATGACACTACAAGCTTTGCCCACCTGTATTTGGGGAGTTTCTCCCATTCTTCTCTGCAGATCCTATCATGCTCTGTCAGGTTGGATGGGGAGAATCAATACAAAGCAATTTTTCGGTCTCTTCAGAGATGTTTGATTGGGTTCAAGTCCGGGCTCTGGCTGGGCCATTCAAGGACATTCAGAGACTTGTCCCTAAGCCACTCGTGCGTTGTCTTGGCTGTGTGCAGTCTGAGGTCCTGAGCCCTCTGGAGCAGATTTTCATCAAGGATCTCTCTGTACTTTGCTCCGTTCATCTTTCCCTTGATCCTGAATAGTCTATTAGTCCCTGCCGCTGAAAAACATCCCCACAGCATGATGCTGCAACCACCATGCTTCACCATAGGGATGGTGCCAGGTTTCCACCAGACGTTACACTTGGCATTCAGGCCAAAGAGTTAAATCTTGGTTTCATCTAAGACCAGAGAATCTTGTTTCTCATGTTCTGAGAGTCCTTTAGGTGCCTTTTGGCAAATTCCAAGCAGGCTGTCATGTGCCTTTTACTGATGTCATGATGTTGGCCTGGGTAGGTTTATGACCATCATAAATACCTCTTCCCCCCTTTTTCCTCTCTCTACCCTACTGATGTTACATTTGCAAACACCTTGGTTAACATAGAGATTATGGGAACATCAGAAGGTGGAGGGAAATGAACTATATTCTGGTAATCCGACCAATTGAACATATGCGGTGGTACTTAATGAATATGATGTCAGGTCGGTTGTCATCTGAGACATTCTCATCAATGATAAGAGGACATGAACTCTACAGTGGAAAGTCTACACATCGGAGTTATCGGATTCATATGGAAATGTTGTTCAATTTAAATGTTTGAATATGAAATTATTCGTGATGGGATGAAATGTGATTTTAGCTTCTAAAATGTGAGATTTGGGTTTTCATAAGGTAGGGCTCTGCTCAATCAGTGGTACGCCCCTGTGAAGGGACATGGGCTATAAAACTTTTCAAACACGCCCTTCTCTCCCTTCCTATATAAAGCCTTGACAACAATAACCTCCTGTTCCGAGGATGTGAGGACGACGGTCCAATGTCAGAATGGTACAGATAATAACTACAGAACGAAGCCAACATCAGCGTGAGCTTGGTTGTGAATGGTATGAACTTTGAACTCTTATACACTACAGAAGTGATACCTCCTAGCCGTTGAGTTATCAACAGCCGCTGCAAACGAGGATTAGGAAGGAACAGACAGAGTATCCCGTCTATCAAACAACAACGTTACTACAACGTATCCAATTGACCACCATAGACATTCTTCAAAGGACAAAGGACTCGGTTTGGCAACACGGCCTTCCATCTACCACCAACCTACCGAAGCGCAGCTCAGAGTAAATATTTATTGCATTTTCCTTTTCCAAATGGGCGGTAATTTAGAATGCATAAGATACTGTATTTACCATAGCACAGCTTCGCCCTTTGTTCCTCAGTCTTCCCGCTCTTTCACTCAAACCCAGCCCCTTTTCTTTTGTGTAACAAGCTGTCATATCTGTTCCGCCCGCAAGGGACGTTATTCCTTTATGACGTAATTTGTAATCAAGTTATGATTAATTATGTGTATGTGTAATTCTGTGTGATTAGTTAGGTATTTAGTAAATAAATAATTAAACCCAATTTTGTATTGCTGAGTCAACTTGTTAGCCAGGGTTCTTGAAGATAACCAAGAATTTACAACTTTCAGATGAGACTGAATTAAGATGACGATTAATATTGACTGCTATTGATGAAAAATATTACTAGGTCTTTAAGAGTTTATTCGGAAGATAACAGCTCTATAAATATTATTTTGTGGTGCCCCGGCTCTCTAGTTAATTACATTTACATGATTAGCTCAATCAGGTAGATGTAATTACGCAGAAATTATTTTATAGAATAGCATGTCATATCACTTAATCCGGCATAGCCAAAGACACGACACTGAGGAATGGCTTCCGTCTGGCCGACGACAATAAAGGCCTGATTTGTGGAGTGCTGCATAGATTGTCCTTCTGGAAGGTTCTCCCATCTCCACATAGGAATTCTGGAGCGTGACCATCGGGCTCTTGGTCACCTTCCTGACCATGGCCTTTCTCCCTGATTGGTCAGTTTGGCTGGGCGGCCAGCTCTAGGAAGAGTCTTGGGGGTTCCAAGCTTCTTCCATTTAAGAGTGATGGAGGCCACTGTGTTCTTGGAGACCAACAATGCTGCAGAAATGTTTCAGTCCCCAGATCAGTCCCCAGATCTGTGCCTCGAGACAATCCTGTCTTGGAACTCTATGGACAATTCCTTCGACCTCATGGCTTGGTTTTTGCATTGTCAACTGTGGGACCTTATATAGAAAGGCATGTCCAATCAATTTAATTAACCACAGGTGTAGAAACATTTCAAGGATGATCAATGGAAACAGGATGTACCTGAGCTCAATGTCCAGTCTCAAAGCAAAGGGTCTGAATACTTATGTAAATTAGGTACTTCAGTTTTACATTTTTAATACATGTGCTAACATTTCTATCTGTTTTCACTTTGTCATTATGAAGGTATTGTGCGTTGATGGATGAGGGAAAAAAATAAGGCTGTAATGTCACAAAGTCTACGGGTCTGAATACTTTCCGAATGTACTGTACATGTTGTTGGTAATCAACACACACACACACACACACACACACACACACACACACACACACACACACACACACACACACACACACACACAACACACACACACACACAAACACAATCTCCCCCCACCCACCCACACACAAACACTATTGTGTTTTTCCAGTTTTTGTCCTCCAGACATTCTAGTGTAGTGGGCGTGGTGACAGGTGTTCTGCAGGGTCTGTTATGAACCAGACACAGACAGACAGTAGTGTAGTGGGCTGCTCTCTCATGCTAACACTAAGAAGAGATACGCATGTTCCAGACGGCTGTTGTGAATGAATCATTCCTTTGCTGTTTCCTGGACTGGTAATCCTGTTTATTTTTCTTCACATTCCCCTTATAGATGCTCAGTGGTACGTTGTACATTTCAGGACATCCCTACTCCGTAGGAGGTCCTAAAATGTACACCGTGCAGCATACTTTAGGTGTTACCCAGCAATGATCTGATGCATAGAGCATACACGTTTCTCCCCAAACCTGGGCACGAGGAGGTAAAGGAACTCTGTATCAAAACGGAGAGATACTGAGTGTAGCTGCTATGTGTGCAGTGTGACAGCCTGGTTTCAAGATGTCATGCAGACACTCCCAGGGCTACACATGTTTTGCTGGTGGCATTCATTACGTTCCCCTGCTATTTGACAGGAAAACCCCAGCTTGTCATGTATCAATTTCTGTTGTAAAAAAATATTTTTTTTTAAGTCATCATTTTCTATTCTTTATGGCTGTCTTTGCCAGTAGGCACTATACAGACATGGAGCTCTAATTACTGTAGATTGATAGGAACCATGTGACCAGGTGTAAACTGGGTGTTGAACAGGTGTCAGTGTAGCTCTAATTACTGTAGATTGATAGGAACCATGTGACCAGGTGTAAACTGGGTGTTGAACAGGTGTCAGTGTAGCTCTGATTACTGTAGATTGATAGGAACCATGTCACCAGGTGTAAACTGGGTGTTGAACAGGTGCCAGTGTAGCTCTGATTACTGTAGATTGATAGGAACCATGTCACCAGGTGTAAACTGGGTGTTGAACAGGTGTCAGTGTGAACAGGTGCTGAACATCCTCACATCAAAGATAGGAGATGAATGAAACTAATCATTACAGTAAAGTAATCTGGGAGCAAGAACATACAAGGTATATGTAGTGTGTGTGTGTGTGTGTGTGTGTGTGTGTGTGTGTGTGTGTGTGTGTGTGTGTGTGTGTGTGTGTGTGTGTGTGTGTGTGTGTGTGTGTGTGTGTGTGTGTGTGTGTGTGTGTGCTCACGTATTTCTGCTCCATACTCCTCCATACTGCTCCATAGACCTCCATACTGCTCCATACTGCTCCATACTCCTCCATACTCCTCCATACTGCTCCATACTGCTCCATAGACCTCCATACTGCTCCATACTGCTCCATACTCCTCCATACTCCTCCATACTGCTCCATACTGCTCCATAGACCTCCATACTGCTTCATACTGCTCCATACTCATCCATACTACTCCATACTCCTCCATACTCCTCCATAGTCCTCCATAGTCCTCCATACTCCTCCATAGTCCTCCATACTGCTCCATACTCCTCCATACTACACCATACTTCTCCGTAGTCCTCCATACTGCTCCATACTGTTCCATACTGCTCCATAGTCCTCCATACTACTCCATACTTCTCCATAGTCCTCCATAGTCCTCCATACTCCTCCATAGTCCTCCATAGTCCTCCATACTCCTCCATAGTCCTCCATACTCCTACATACTGCTGTCCCTCCAGCTGTGGGGCATTTGGGAAGTGTTCTAGATCATGGATCCAGACAATACAAATGTTTCCATGGAGAGAAATTACATTTTGACTCTCTATTTTCTATTTTTAATAGGGTCAGACTGCGTCAGACTGCGGCAAAAAAATGTTACCTTACCAATAACATTGAGGGAATGCTCCGGAAACGTTACACACCGATATGGGAACAATCTGGATGAACTCACACACTCTGTTGGTCTGTGACTGTGTTTTACAGGAAGTCTTATATATTGGTTGGAGGCTTTCCTTTAGCGCCCTCCAGTCTAATAAATCAAATCAAATCAAATCGTATTGTATTTGTCACATACACATGGTTAGCAGATGTTAATGCGAGTGTAGCGAAATGCTTGTGCTTCTAGTTCCGACAATGCAGTAATAACCAACAAGTAATCTAGCTAACAATTCTAAAACTAATGTCTTATACACAGTGTAAGGGGATAAAGAATATGTACATAAGGATATATGAATGAGTGATGGTACAGAGCAGCATAGGCAAGATACAGTAGATGGTATTGAGTGCAGTATATACATATGAGATGACTATGTAAACAAAGTGGCATAGTTAAAGTGGCTAGTGATACATGTATTACATAAAGATGCAGTAGATGATATAGAGTACAGTATATACATATACATATGAGATGAATAATGTAGGGTATGTAAACATTATATTAGGTAGCATTGTTTAAAGTGGCTAGTGATATATTTTACATCATTTCCCATCAATTCCCATTATGAAAGTGGCTGGAGTTGAGTCAGTGTGTTGGCAGCAGCCACTCAATGTTAGTGGTGGCTGTTTAACAGTCTGATGGCCTTGAGATAGAAGCTGTTTTTCAGTCTCTCGGTCCCAGCTTTGATGCACCTGTACTGACCTCGCCTTCTGGATGATAGCGGGGTGAACAGGCAGTGGCTCGGGTGGTTGTTGTCCTTGATGATCTTTATGGCCTTCCTGTGACATCGGGTGGTGTAGGCGTCCTGGAGGGCAGGTAGTTTGCCTCCGGTGATGCATTGTGCAGACCTCACTACCCTCTGGAGAGCCTTACGGTTGTGGGTGGAGCAGTTGCCGTACCAGGCGGTGATACAGCCCGACAGGATGCTCTCGATTGTGCATCTGTAGAAGTTTGTGAGTGTTTTTGGTGACAAGCCCAATTTCTTCCGCCTCCTGAGGTTGAAGAGGCGCAGCTGCGCCTTCTTCACGATGCTGTCTGTGTGGGTGGACCAATTCAGTTTGTCTGTGATGTGTATGCCGAGGAACTTAAAACTTATTACCCTCTCCACTACTGTTCCATCGATGTGGATAGGGGGGTGTTCCCTCTGCTGTTTCCTGAAGTCCACAATCATCTCCTTAGTTTTGTTGACGTTGAGTGTGAGGTTATCCTGACACCACACTCCGAGGGCCCTCACCTCCTCCCTGTAGGCCGTCTCGTCGTTGTTGGTAATCAAGCCTACCACTGTTGTGTCGTCCGCAAACTTGATGATTGAGTTGGAGGCATGCGTGGCCACGCAGTCGTGGGTGAACAGGGAGTACAGGAGAGGGCTCAGAATGAACCCTTGTGGGGCCACAGTGTTGAGGATCAGCGGGGTGGAAATGTTGTTGCCTACCCTCACCACCTGGGGGCGGCCCGTCAGGAAGTCCAGTACCCAGTTGCACAGGGCGGGGTCGAGACCCAGGGTCTCGAGCTTGATGACGAGCTTGGAGGGCACTATGGTGTTAAATGCCGAGCTGTAGTCGATGAAAAGCATTCTCACATAGGTATTCCTCTTGTCCAGGTGGGTTAGGGCAGTGTGCAGTGTGGTTGAGATTGCATCGTCTGTGGACCTATTTGGGCGGTAAGCAAATTGGAGTGGGTCTAGGGTGTCAGGTAGGGTGGTGATATGGTCCTTGACTAGTCTCTCAAAGCACTCCATGATGACGGAAGTGAGTGCTACGGGGCGGTAGGCGTTTAGCTCAGTTACCTTAGCTTTCTTGGGAACAGGAACAATGGTGGCCCTCTTGAAGCATGTGGGAACAACAGACTGGGATAGGGATTGATTGAATATGTCTGTAAACACACCAGCCAGCTGGTCTGCGCATGCTCTGAGGGCGCGGCTGGGGATGCCGTCTGGTCCTGCAGCCTTGTGAGGGTTGACACGTTTAAATGTTTTCCTCACATCGGCTGCAGTGAAGGAGAGTCCGCATGTTTTAGTTGCGGGCCGTGTCAGTGGCACTGTATTGTCCTCAAAGCGGGCAAAAAAGTTATTTAGTCTGCCTGGGAGCAAGACATCCTGGTCCGTGACTGGGCTGGTTTTCTTTTTGTAATCCGTGATTGACTGTAGACCCTACCACATACCTCTTGTGTCTGAGCCGTTGAATTGAGATTCTACTTTGTCTCTATACTGACGCTTAGCTTGTTTGATTGCCTTGCGGAGGGAATAGTTACACTGTTTGTATTCGGTCATGTTTCCGGTCACCTTGCCCTGATTAAAAGCAGTGGTTCGGGCTTTCAGTTTCACTCGAATGCTGCCATCAATCCACGGTTTCTGGTTTGGGAATGTTTTAATCGTTGCTATGGGAACGACATCTTCAACGCACGTTCTAATACCACCACATGGTGTCGGCAGGCGTTGAATTTGATGACGTTGGTGCTTTTCAGGGCCTGCTTGTGGCCGTCTTAATTTCTTGCTATAAATATGACACAGGAGTCATATTTTATATGCAGGGGTCAGAGTTCACAAGGGAGGTGCAGGAGTTCCGGTGCTTTGAGGCATTTGTCGGAGGACAGATCTCCCGACCTTCCTCACACATCCACATCCTCCTCTCCCCCTCCTCACACACTCACGTCCTCCCACAGGTTTGACCTATGACCTATGACTGCTGGGGCCCCTGGCCTCCACGTCCCCTCAGCGTCCCCTATTGATTCCTGGCGATGAACTTGACTCTAGGGGCCTCTGGGGACCACAGTGACAACATTGAAAGGGACATTGTCCCCTCTCTCAGAGATAAATTCCCCAACCAAACAATAGCTTTGCACTTTCCCTTATTCACCCTATTCATTAAAACCAGCCACTTATCTTGAGCTGTCCTGGTTCTTTTTCAGCAACTGATTCATGAGTGGGAAGTGAGGGGTAATGCATGCATTTCCTGTCCATGGGAGAAGACAAGGCCTATTTACTCAGACTAATAGCCGGATGATGAGAACTATATGTGAGTGAGACATCATATGCCCTCATTATGAAACCTGACCAATGATGCTGCAGATTGGGGCCTGAACACATAATGAATGAACACATTATGAATGAACACATTATGAATGAACACATTATGAATGGAATGACTGTTGGAAACATTTACACATTATAGAGAATACTTTAAGGACTCCAAATACACAGTGTCTGTACTCCTTTTGTAAGACATTGAAGTTGGTGAATACTGTTACATCCAATAATGACGTATGGTATATATGACATCATCAGAGAAACATATTGTGCTGTTTAATTTATCAAATGGCTGAGCAGCACTCTATTGTAAAGTACTGCAATGTAAAATAACAGATATTTGGAAGAAAAGGAACAGTTATGGATTTGAAATGTTAAACCAATTACTTCAGATCATTATTGATTAGACACTGCATCGCACGGGAAAGACCTCAACCTTTTCACTTAATGTTACCAGGCCAATTTAATTAGGGGCTCTATTCAATCCACATTTCGGAGTTCAGCTTTACAGCGTGATTGAAATGTAAAGACATTGTTCCCTCTTTAGCGCAGACCTCATTCACGGTGAACGCTGCATATGAGCGCTCAATCAGAAATGACCTTTACATGTCTATTGCGGAATCTGTAACGCTTCAGTGAAACAGACTGAATAGAGCCCTCAGGCACACAACAGAACACGCTTCAGTGAAACAGACTGAATAGAGCCCTCAGGCACACAACAGAACACGCTTCAGTGAAACAGACTGAATAGAGCCCTCAGGCACACAACAGAACACGCTTCAGTGAAACAGACTGAATAGAGCCCTCAGGCACACAACAGAACACGCTTCAGTGAAACAGACTGAATAGAGCCCTCAGGCACACAACAGAACACGCTTCAGTGAAACAGACTGAATAGAGCCCTCAGGCACACAACAGAACACGCTTCAGTGAAACAGACTGAATAGAGCCCTCAGGCACACAACAGAACACGCTTCAGTGAAACAGACTGAATAGAGCCCTCAGGCACACAACAGAACACGCTTCAGTGAAACAGACTGAATAGAGCCCTCAGGCACACAACAGAACACGCTTCAAAGTGTATTACAATGCAAAAACAATGTCAAGTTCTTAAAGGACAAGTCCAGGTAGTCCCTCTGTTTCAGTCCTGTTGCCTAATAAACATGACCCAGGTCATTATGGGCCTTCATCACAGCTGTTTGACCTAGGCTACCAAAGGTCAGTTCCCCAGTTAGACCCACTCTCTTTTATTTACTGTTATCCCGCTGTTACAACCCCCCGGACCTGCCTACCAAAGGGGAAGGGCTTTGGAGGGGTAACTGCCTGGCTCTCTGGAATGTGGTTCCAAGTCCAGGTGTCAAACTCACCCACAAATCTACCACAGACTCCGATGCTATTAGCCATTGTGGCTTTCCAAACAACTAGTTTATCCTTTGGGATCCTGTCTTCAAAAGGCAAGGGCTTAAGAGCTGTTCTTGGAAGCCTTTAGCACTACAATGAATATAAGATGATTATTAATTCTGTGTGGCTCAGTTGGTTAGAGCTTTGTCCAGGCAAGATTGAGGGTTCAATTCCTGCAGGGATCTCGGACACATGCTACAACTGTAAGGCTGTTTTGATAGTTATGATCTATCTTTTGTGGAATACAACCCTTAAAGAAAGTCTATATCTGGGTCCTAGCAGGTGAAATCATTATGCAGCCACGGTGCTTAGTACAAACTAGATGGCCCTCTTTTTATCTTGTATTCGTTTTCTGTAACCCTTTTTAATCTTTCATTCCTGCTTCTGTGTCTGTTTGGACAGATACCAGAAGACAGAGGCGTATGTGGCGGCCAGCTGTGGCTAACAACACGTTACTTTCTACATTAGAAAGAGACACAAGGTCAAGGGGAGACAGTCTGCACATGAAACACTTATCTCTGTTTGGTAAAACAACAATGATTAGCGACCGTAGCTTCTTCAGCAAAACGTCTCTGCAGACTCAGCATTTTGCATTGATATAGTTTCATATAATTTCTCTTCTTATTTAAAGCACATTTACAACATTGCAAGAGTTGTTGTCTTCATAATGATATCGTATTTGGTGGCAATCACTTTCAGGTTGGAAGATGTGAAATTGTGAACTGTGTAATTCTTTATGCGGTATTCTAACATGTAACATGCAGTACAGTAATGACATTGTATTGAGAGGTGTGATTCTAATGGGTAAAAAGTATGTGTTCAGTCCTACTTGGGGTCAGAGTAGGAAGTTCCAGTTCCAGACGAGAGCATCGAAGGTGATTTGTGAGTCCGTTCTAATCACGGGAAGTCTCTCTTGTTCCAATCAGGGAAAACATATTCTTTCATCTGTATATTTACATTAGTGAAACCAAAGGGGTCTCCCATGGTAATTAGTGAAGGTAAGTATTTCATGATGTACTTCCAACAACATTGGCTTTTAATGAAGCGTGCATTCTCCTACTGTTCCATAGGCTAATGTTGATTTGATTTGTTTATTGTAATGATTTGAGGGAGTGTTTACACTAGTAGAAATCAGTGAATTGACTTTCTAATTGGCTACCATTGGTCCTGAGGTAGAGCACACAGTGTATTTTCATTTTCATAGGTCGGCATTGGAATCATTATTTCTTTCTAATTAAGGTGAAACATAAAGTGGCTAATTAGGCCATCTCGTGTTACAGTCTTTCCCATGTGGAGTGTTTCTGCTGGTGATTACTAGACACTACATTCCAGTTGAAATGATGATCAATCAATGTATTTGGACATTTAGAATTACATGACTTTTAACATTTATTGAAAAAACAGAAACTATTTTAGCCTTGATTGGCATGGAATGGGAGTGGAACAGATTTGCCTTTGGATGCAATGTAGTGCACACAGACGCACGCACGCACGCACGCACACACACACACACACGTACACGCACACACACACACGCACACACACGCACGCACGCACACACACACACACACACACACACACACACACACACACACACACACACACACACACACACACACACACACACACACACACCACAGCCCCAGATGTGAGAGCCTGGCTGTGTGTGAGGGCAGAGTGTGAGTGACTCTGTAACAAACCGTGGGGACACAGAGGGGCTCAGTGTCCTGAGCTGCCAGAACACTGCCTTTCACAGCCACTAAATCCACCAGCTTGAGACGACTGGAAAAATATGAAGTCCCCGGCCCGACACTCTGGTCTGGTCATCCCATAGCTCCAGCATTAATACGAGGCACACTAGATTAATAAAAGCTACAAAAGAAACAAGTGGCCGTATTACTACCACCTTAGAGCTGATGAATGTGTCTAAGACCTCTACACATTACCATTATTGTTAAATAGCTTAAAACTAAAACGTGCGATTCCTACTGGACAATTTCAGTCAGTACCTCCCTGTTTCACTCCATTTCTGACTGTTTTATCCTCTTTGGTGCCTAATGATCATGACCCTGTTGTACGTCAGTCAGAAGCACAAGAGGTAGACAAAACAGAGACTAGACCGAGGTGGAGTCACCTGTTTATACCTGCCCTTAACATGCGTCCTTTTTCCTGATCTGGTCCTGAACATGACCCGATCTTGTCTGTTTACACTTACAGTATAAGATCTGATCACAATGAGTCTTTTAGTCGTCTACACAATCAGAATGTGGACAGGCTGTATGCTAGGGCACAGGCTGTATGCTAGAACCAGGTCTAAACAGGGCTAGAGTGTGAAAACTAATCAAACACACTGCAGACCTGACTGATATAAAATAACACAACAAAAACACTTTGCAGAGCTTAGTTAGTGCGTGAATCTTGTCACAACGTTTGAATGTGTAGATTTGCATGCCATTAGATTTATTGAATGTGATTGAGATTCAATCAAAGAAACATTATGATTTGATGTCTTATGATGAGTGTAAACAGCAACACCCAAGAATGTACCCCAGTTGTAACATTTTTCAATTCATGTTGCTCTTTTATATAAAAAAAACCTGATGTGTTTCAACATCATTATTTATCAAAACGTACATCTGTGGTTTGGCACATTCAGCAAAAATGATGTTACACGCCAATGAGCGATACTGATTCTGATTCAACCTCTCCCACTTCAAACTTTCGCACACTTCCCTGTCTAAACAGCCAATCAGGATCCATTTAGACGAGGATGGCTTGGAACAGGAACTGACAGGTCCAGGCTGAGGTGTTCCAACCTACAAAGTCCACATGTGGAGCCATGGAAGACTTCATCAGGCCACAGCTGAAATCCACACTGTGGTTTGCATAAAGCCATAGACACATGCTGATTAGCGGTAGTGCAGCCGGTTGCAGACGTGCAGGACGAGGGTGTCGGGTCCCATTGGCTAATGGACAGAGAGTGAAGTCACATCTCCAGAGTCTGAGATGATGGAACGTTCTCTGTGTGGATGAAACATGCCTCTACAGCAGCGACTTTTCCTATGTCACACACTACGTGTTATGACTATCCATAGGATTTCTCACTTTATTTTACACCTCTTTTAGAACTTATAGACAACGATATACCTAGAGACATTTTGTCTATAATTGTAAAGTGTAGGGTGCTGTGTAAGTGATGACAAGTGACTGTCTTTTAGAAAATGATATCCTTATGATGCAACTTCCATCGTTTTATAGAGAATGATATCATTATGATGCAACTTCCTGTAACGGTTTTCTAGTGGTGATGAAGGAGAGTCGGACCAAACTGCAGCGTGTCGATTGCGATCCATGTTTAATATAACAAATAAACACGAACTTACAAAAAACAATAAACGAAACCGCAACAGCCTATCTGGTGCAAACTAATAACGAGTACACATAGGACACTAAGGACAATCACCCACGACAAACTCAAAGAATATGGCTGCCTAAATATCCATAGACCTTGCTAGACAACCCACTAAGCTAAAATCCCAATACCACCACCAAAACCCCAAGACAAACACACCACAATTACAAAAACCCCATGCCACACCCTGGCCTGACCAAATACATAAAAATAAACACAAAATACTTTGACCAGGGCGTGACAGAACCCCCTAAGGTGCGGACTCCCGAACGCACCTCAAAACAATAGGGAGGGTCCGGGTGGGCGTCTGTCCATGGTGGCGGCTCCGGCGCGGGACGTGGACCCCACTCCTTTAATGTCTTAGTCCCCTCTCCCTTCGTCCCTGGATAGTCCACCCTCGCCGCCGACCATGGCCTAGTAGTCCTCACCCAGAACCCCACTGGACTGAGGAACAGATCGGGACTGAAGGACAGCTCGGGACCGAGGCAGCTCGGGACTGAGGGGAAGCTCGGGAATGAGAGAAAGCTCAGGAGTGAGAGAAAGCTCAGGAGTGAGAGAAAGCTCAGGAGTGAGAGGAAGCTCAGGAGTGAGAGGAAGCTCAGGAGTGAGAGGAAGCTCAGGAGTGAGAGGAAGCTCAGGCAGGTAGATAGATCTACCAGCTCCTGGCTGGCTGGTGGTTTCAGCAGATCCTGGCTGACTGGCAGATCCTGGCTGACTGGCAGATCTGGAAGAGTCTGGTTGACTGGCAGATCTGGAAGAGTCTGGTTGACTGGCAGATCTGGAAGAGTCTGGCTGACTGGCAGATCTGGAAGAGTCTGGCTGACTGGCAGATCTGGAAGAGTCTGGCAGACTGGCGATGCTGGGCAGACCGGCGGCGCCGGGCAGACTGGCGGCGCCGGGCAGACTGGCGGCGCCGGGCAGACTGGCGACGCTGGGCAGACTGGCGGTGCTGGGCAGACTGGCGGTGCTGGGCAGACCGACGCTGGGCAGACTGACGACGCTGGGCAGACTGACGATGCTGGGCAGACTGGCGATGCTGGGCAGACTTGCTGGGCAGACTGGCGATGCTGGGCAGACTGGCCATGCTGGGCAGACTGATGGCGATGCTGGGCAGACTGGCGATGCTGGGCAGACTGGGGGCACTGGCGGCGCTGGGCAGACTGGCGGCACTAGCTGCTCCATATAGGCTGACAGCTCTGGCGGCTTCTTACAGACTGACCGCTCTGGCGGCTCCGTGCTGACTGGCAGCTCCTTGCAGACTGGCAGCTCCTTGCAGACTGGCAGCTCCTTACAGACTGACAGCTCCGTGCAGACTGACATCCGTGCAGACTGACAGCTCCGTGCAGACTGACAGCTCCGTGCAGACTGGCTGCTCCATGCAGACTGGCTGCTCCATGCAGACTGACAGCTCTGGCTGCTTCATGCAGACTGACAGCTCTGGCTGCTCCATGTAGACTGGCTGCTTCATGCAGACTGACAGCTCGGGCTGCTTCATGTAGACTGACAGCTCTGGCTGCTCCATGCGGACTGACAGCTCTGGCTGCTCCATGTAGACTGACTGCTTCATGCAGACTGGCAGCTCGGGCTGCTTCATGTAGACTGACAGCTCTGGCTCCTCCATGCAGACTGACAGCTCTGACTGCTCCATGCAGACTGACAGCTCTGGCTGCTTCATGCAGACTGGCAGCTCTGGCTGCTCTAAGACTGGCTGCTTCATGCAGACTGGCAGCTCGGGCTGCTTCATGTAGACTGACAGCTCTGGCTGCTCCATGCGGACTGACAGCTCTGGCTGCTCCATGCAGTCTGACAGCTCTGGCTGCTCCATGCGGACTGACAGCTCTGGCTGCTCCATGCGGACTGACAGCTCTGGCTGCTCCATGTAGACTGGCTGCTTCATGCAGACTGGCAGCTCGGGCTGCTTCATGTAGACTGACAGCTCTGGCTGCGCTGAACAGGCGGGAGACTCCTGCAGCGCTGTGTCGGAGGAAGGCTCTGGCTGCGCTAAACAGGCGGGAGACTCCGGCAGCGCTGTAGAGGAGAAAGGCTCTGGCTGCGCTGAACAGGCGGGAGGCTCCGGCAGCGCTGTAGAGGAGGAAGGCTCTGGCTGCGCTAAACAGGCGGGAGACTCCAGCAGCGCAGGAGAGGAGAAAAGCGCTGGCTGCGCTGAACAGGCGAGGCACACTGAAGGCCTGGTGCGTGGTGCTGGAACTGGTGGTACTGGATCGAGGACACGCACAGGAAGCCTGGTGCGGGGAGCTGCTACCGGAGGGCTGGGGTGTGGAGGTGGTACTGGATAGACCGGACCGTGCAGGCGCACTGGGGCTCTTGAGCATCACCTGGTTGAATGCTCCCGGTTGCCCTGCCAGTGCGGCGAGGTGGAATAGCCTGCACTGGGCTATGCAGGCGAACCGGAGACACCGAGCGCAAGGCTGGTGCCATGTAAGCCGGCCCAGGAGAACTGGGGACCATGCGTAGAGCCGGCTTCATGGCATTTGGCTCGACGCTCAATCTAGCCCGGCCGATGCGGAGCTGGAATATACCGACCGGGCTGTGCACCCGCACTGGAGACACCGTGCGCTCCATAGCATAACACGGTGCCTTTTCCATAAGCACAGGGAGTTTGCGAGGACCTGGCATAGCCATATAAGCCCCCCAAGAAATTTTTGGGGCTGACTCTCGGGCTTCCATAGCTCCTCATAATGCCGCCTCTCTGCTTTTGCTGCCTCCAGCTCGGCTTTGGGGCGACAATAATTCCAGGCTCATTCCAGGGTCCTTTAGATTCCTCCTCCCATGTCCATAATCCAGGTGGTGCAACCTCTCCCACTGTAGCTGCTGCTGCTCCTGCTGCTGCTGCCTCTGTTGCCTCTTCTCCTGTTGCTCCTTTGCTACACTCCCCTGGTTTAGCCCAGGGTCCTCTCCCGTCGAAGATCTCCTCCCATGACCAGAAATCCTTGGTGAGCATCTCCTTTTCGGCTGCTCCACGCCGCTTGGTCCGTTTTGTGGTGGGTGATTCTGTAAAGTGGTGATATCAAACTGCAGCGTATGATCCATGCACGAACTTACAAAAAACAATAAACGAAACCGAAACAGCCTATCTGGTGCAAACTAATAACGAGTACACATAGGACACTAAGGACAATCACCCACGACAAACTCAAAGAATATGGCTGCCTAAATATGGTTCCCAATCAGAGACAACGATAAGCACCTGCCTCTGATTGAGAACCACTCCAGACAGCCATAGACCTTGCTAGACAACCCACTAAGCTAAAATCCCAATACCACCACCAAAACCCCAAGACAAACACACCACAATTACAAAAACCCCATGCCACACCCTGGCCTGACCAAATACATAAAAATAAACACAAAATACTTTGACCAGGGCGTGACACTTCCACAGTTTTATAGAGAATGATGTCATTATTACACAACTTAAGCAGTTTTATAGAGAATGATATCATCATGATGAAACTCCTACAGTTTTATAGAGAATGATATCATTATGATGCAACTTCCACCGTTTTATAGAGAATGATATCATTATGATGCAACTTCCACAGTTTTATAGAGAATGATATCATTATGATGCAACTTCCACAGTTTTATAGAGAATGATATCATTATGATGCAACTTCCACAGTTTTATAGAGAATGATATCATTATGATGCAACTTCCACCGTTTTATAGAGAATGATATCATTATGATGCAACTTCCACAGTTTTATAGAGAATGATATCATTATGATGCAACTTCCACAGTTTTATAGAGAATGATATCATTATGATGCAACTTCCACAGTTTTATAGAGAATGATATCATTATGATGCAACTTCCACAGTTTTATAGAGAATGATATCATTATGATGCAACTTCCACAGTTTTATAGAGAATGATATCATTATGATGCAACTTCCACACTTTTATAGAGAATGATATCATTATGATGCAACTTCCACACTTTTATAGAGAATGATATCATTATGATGCAACTTCCACAGTTTTATAGAGAATGATATCATTATGATGCAACTTCCACAGTTTTATAGAGAATGATATCATTATGATGCAATTTCCACAGTTTTATAGTGACTGTTAGATTTCAGCACATTTTCTAAATTGATGAGAAAATCAAGTTATGTTATTTTGAGTACTCTCTTTGTTGAGTCGTTATAATGCCTGAGTGTCATGGCTTCAAATGACGCTAGCAAACTAGCAACAGCACAGATCAATGGCAGACGCTAACAAGAACCAGTCTCGCTCTTACAAGATAAATACGTGGTTACTTAGCGACCGGTTCTGTTAGTATGTTCTGCATTATTTGTATTTATCTTATGTAAACGCTGGCTCTTGGACCATGGCTCTGCTGCCAGATCACCTTTCAGAAGCCCTGCAATTTCAGTGTCCTGCTTTCCACGCTTGGATTAGCGTGTTTTAAACAAGCTGGGGCTCTGGGCTTCGTGACGCCATTCGAACCCCAATCATTGTTGAGGGCCCAATCAGACACGTCCAATTCAAAACACTCTGTTTTGTTATACAACGCTGTGATGCAATTCATTCTTGTTCACCACTCTCATTGTCTCAAAATTGAATGAATTGATTGCAGTTTATTTTCTGAGGTGGCTCACATAATTTCAGCAAGTTGTACATTTGTAAGAAATTCTGTAATTTATTTTGTGCTGAAAAACACTGAAAGATCAGGTAATGATTATGATTATGATCATCCTGTTATGGTTATGATTATTGAGTAGGCATTTTACTGGTTAGTTATTGGGCCAGGATGCTGACAATGTTTCTTGTATAATTTGTCATATTATTACTGTTGTCTTGTCTTAAGATATTGCAGTTGACTGAATGCTGTGTCATATCCTGTTCAGCTGAAATCGTAATGAAAATGTAATACTTTTCTTAAAAGCTACTCTGAAATGTACTCTTAACAACCTTGGTAAACATAATAAATGGTTAAAGAAGAGAAAAACTCCTCCAAAAAATGTTTCAAGGAAAGCTTCAAAAGGAACCATTTCTGAACAACACATCCAACAATTAGATCTGTAATTTGTCATCGCAATGTCTTTTCTGCAGTGGCCCAGTAGACTACGTCCAACGAGCTGCATCTCCACTGCCTAATGCACAGAGGCACCATACTGGCTAGCCACTGCTTCACTGCTAACACTTCCACCTCTTAAAGGTAGCCGATCCAAATGAGCTCTAACTTCAAACCCCTTGTTTACAGAAAATACAAGTAAGCCTACTGGGGTGAAGTATGACTCTCAAAACAAAAACAACCAAAATAGGTTCAGAAAGCCCCTCGCCTGTTTACCTTTTGCATTTCGCCCAATTTGTTTCAATTGCCCAGTCAGGTCACTGTAACAGTGTGTGTCCTGTCAGAACGCAGGCAGAATATGACACATGATCCGTTTGGAATGTTTGGAAGTTGAGTTCTCTTTCCATGGCGCCACACTCAGCCTGCCTGAACATTTAATACATCAACTTTTATTTACCCTTCTAGTGTGCATCCTGAATGGCATCCTGAATGGCACCTGAGTCCCTATTTTGTGCACTTCTTTTCACCAGTGCCAGATGTTCCCTGGTCAAAGTGCAATAAATAGGGAATACACTCTTTGAAAAAAGGTGCTCTGTAGTACCTAAAAGGGCCATTTGGCTGTCCCCATAGGAGAACCCTTTGAAGAACCATTTTTGGTTCCAGTTAGAACTCGTTTGGGTTCCATTAAGAATCCTTCATGAAACCAAAAACGGTTCTACCTGGAGCCAAAAATGGTTCTCCTGTGGGGACAGCTAAAGAACCATTTTGGAACCCTTTTTTTCTAAAAGAGTAGCGTGCCATTTGGGACCCACAATAGTCTTTGCTTTAACTTGGAGAGAAACAGTCGGCCTATGTATATGTCAATGGTTTTAATTATCATTGAATACCAATATAGCAGCCTTGCCAGGAAAGCTTGGCATGTGTTTGGTTTGCTCAAGGTTCAACACAACAGCCCCGTAAAAACAGTCTATTTACGATCCAGTAATTACCATCAAAGGACATTCTCTATCATTTCTGCGGTGTGTTTAAAATGTCTGCCAGTGTCACTTTCTCAAATGGAAAAGGTCATGATTACTGATACATTTTAGAGTAGATAAATAAGAAAGCCTCTCATAATTTGAACGATTCAGCTGAGCCATATAAATGATTCAGCTGAGCCATATAAATGATTTAACTGTGCCATATATGAATGAATCAAATCTGATTTTCATTTCCATACCTGTATGTATTTTGTATCGCAATTTGTGTTCAGCAAAGAGGTGAGAAATATAACTCAGAGAACCCCTGTTTTGGTTGCTCAAGACTTTCCCTTATTTCACTGGAACATCCTCCAGGGTTTTAGGATGTTTACTAAAACCCAAAGCATGACCGTTTTAGTAAACCCACCACAATCCATCCGTCTTCCAATAGCAAACGAACAAATGAGTCTGTTTCCACCGAGGGACTCTAAGACAGTGTGTGGAGGGCGTCCAGAATACTTCAATGGATACAGGGTGTTTGGGGTGCCTGTGTTTGATAGTAGACAGACACGGCCTCAACATCATCCCCACACAGTACAAGGAACATATGGTCCGGCTCCATTTCACCTAAAATCACTTGTTATTGCGCTACGGTGACCTGAAAAAGCAGTTTGATGCTTCCCACAGCTATTTCTTCTGGAGTCTATTCTGGGAATGAGATGCCCACCTTTACTTCACCAAAATGGTGCAACATAACGGTTCACATGCATGAAACACCCAACACTGCCCCTGCCCCCTTCCTTGTTAACAACGTGTGAACAAATCCTACCCATGTAGTTGAAAGACAACAACTCATTGTTTGTGGTTTCAAACACTATTAACAAGTGGAGTCTGGTCCAGGTAGGAAGAAGAGAATGGACCTCCCTTGTGAATTTGTGAAAGCTTTAAAATAATCAAGCAAACGCATATACTGTATATATATATATATATACACAGTACCAGTCAAATGTTTGGACACACCTACTCATTTCAGGGTTTTTCTTTATTTTTACTATTTTCTACATTGTAGAATAATAGTGAAGACATCAAAACTATGAAATAACACATATGGAATCATGTAGTAACTAAAAAAGTGTTAAACATATCAAAATATATTTTGTATTTTTCAAAGTAGCCACCCTTTGCCTTGATGAGAGCTTTGCATTACTCTTGGCATTCTCTCAACCAGCTTCATGAGGTAGTCACCTGGAATGCATTTCAATTAACAGGTGTGGCTTGGTAAAAGTTCATTTGTGGGATTTCTTTCCTCCTTAATGCGCTTGAACCAATCAGTTGTGTTGTGACAAGGTAGGGGTGGATAGCCCTATTTGGTAAAATACCAAGTCCATATTATGTCAAGAAAAGCTCAAATGAGCAAAGAGAAATGACAGTCCATCATTACTTTAAGACAAGAAGTTCAGTCAATTTGGAAAATTTCAAGTGCTATGATGAAACTGGCACTCATGAGGACTGCCACAGGAAAGGAAGACCCAGAGGTACCTCTGCTGCAGAGGATACATTCATTAGAGTTACCAGCCTCAGAAATTGCAGCCCAAATAAATGCTTCACAGAGTTCAAGTAACAGGCACATATCAACATCAACTGTTCAGAGGAGACTGCGTCAATCAGGCCTTCATGGTTGAATTGCTGCAAAGAAACCTCTACTAAAGGACACCAATGATAAGAAGAGATTTGCTTGGGCCAAGAAACAGGAGCGATGGACATTAGACCGGTGGAAATCTGTCCTTTGGTTTTATGAGTCCCTGTTAGTGAGAATTTCTCCTTAGCCAATATAATCCATCCAGCTGACAGATGTGGCAATTCAAGATAAATAAACAGCATAGTCATTATTCAAGTGCACCTTGTGCTGGGGACTATAAAAGGCCAATCTAAAATGTGCAGTTTTGTCACACAGCACAATGGCACAGATGTCTCAAGTTTTGAGGGAGCTTTCAATTGGCGTGCTGACTGCAGGAATGTCCACCAGAGCTGTTGACAGAGAATTGAATGTTCATTTCCAATGTCATTTTAGAGAATTTGTTAGTACGTCCAACCTGCCTCTCAACCGTGCAACACATGTATGTCGTTGTGTGATGTCAACAGTGTGAACAACAGTGTCCCATGGTGGCAGTGGGGTTATGTTATGGGCATAAGTACAGACAACAAACCTAATTGCACATTATCGATGGCAATCAGACGCCTTCACCTCATGTTTACAGCATGATAATGCACGGCCCCATGTCACAAGGATCTGTACACATTTCCTGGGAGTTGAAAATGGCCCAGTTCTTCTATGGCTGCATACTTACCAGACATGTCACCCATTGAGCATGTTTGGGATGCTCTGGATCAACATGAATGACAGCATGTTTCAGTTCCCGCCAATATCCAGGAATTTCCCACAGCCATTGAAGAGGAGTAGGGACAACATTCAGGCCAAAATCAACAGCCTGCTCAATTCTATGTAAAGGAGATGTGCCACGCTGCATGAGGCAAGTGGTGGTCTGTGACCAACAGATGCATATCTGTATTCCCAGTCATGTGAAATCTATAGATTAGGGCCTAATGAATTTATTTAAATTGACTGATTTCCTTAAATTAACTGTAACTCAGAAAAATCTTTGAAATTGTTGAATGTTGAGTTTATATTTTTGTTCAGTACATATAAAAAAAATAATTGTACATAAATACACACCTTTGATATCCATACAGTATATCACCAATTCACCCATATACACCAAAACACTTTTCTCTCTCTCAGTGAATCCCCCTTGGGAGAAAGGGATGTGGGTTACTCATTCTGAGCAGAGCATGAGGTCCTGAGATGTTGGTTGACCTCAGTGCCGGCGCTGCTCTCTTTCCTCTGTAGATAAGCTCTGATTACAGGGACACACTTCACTGCTTCTGAAGGAGGGAGGTTGTACTGAACCTCTCTAGCTGTAAGTGGCTGAATGACTGGACAAGTGCCAAGGCAAAAGGAGGGAACGTCTGGCAGGCTGGTGGGCAAACTGACAGGTTAGTACACTGGAGCTCCATACTCCTGGTCCTAGACCTGTTTATTCTCTATGACCAACTCCCATGGGAGCCTGGTCCCAGATATGTTTGTGCTGTATAGCCAATGCTTGTGGGAGTTACTTAAACAGCAATAACTGATCTGGGACCAGTCCACCATGCATGTGGATGGGAGTGATTATTACGGATGCATCATGAGAACAACACTTGGCCCGATGCATCATGAGAACACTCAGGAAGCAAGCAAATAAACACATAACATGACATCTACATCCACATAATGATGTGCGTCTGTGCTACCCTATAAACAAGGCACTTGTTTCCCTCCAAAACGGAGGGAAGATCAAATGCATTATGGGTAATAAATCACAGTATCTGATTTAGGACAGGTTATGTCTCTCTAATATGGTCATACATTGGGCAGGAGGTTAGGAAGTGCAGCTCAGTTTCCACCTCATTTTGTGGGCAGTGAGCACATAGCCTGTCTTCTCTTGAGAGCCATGTCTGCCTACGGCGGCCTTTCTCAATAGCAAGGCTATGCTCACTGAGTCTGTACATAGTCAAGGCTTTCCTTCATTTTGGGTCAGTCACAGTGGTCAGGTATTCTGCCGCTGTGTACTCTCTGTGTAGGGCCAAATAGCATTCTAGCTTGCTCTGTTTTTTTGTTAATTCTTTCCAATGTGTTAAGTAGTTATCTTTTTGTTTTCTCATGATTTGGTTGGGTCTAATTGTGCTGCTGTCCTGGGGCTCTGTAGTGTGTGTTTGTGTTTGTGAACAGAGCCCCAGGACCAGCTTGCTTAGGGGACTCTTCTCCAGGTTCATCTCTCTGTAGGTGATGGCTTTGTTATGGAAGGTTTGTGAATCGCTTCCTTTTAGGTGGTTGTAGAATTTAACAGCTCTTTTCTGGATTTTGATAATTAGTGGGTATCGGCCTAATTCTGCTCTGCATGCATTATTTGGTGTTCTACGTTGTACACGGAGGATATTTTTGCAGAATTCTGCGTGCAGAGTCTCAATTTGGTGTTTGTCCCATTTTGTGAAGTCTTGGTTGGTGAGCGGACCCCAGACCTCACAACCATAAAGGACAATGGTCTCTCTCTCTCTCTCTCTCTCTCTCTCTCTCTCTCTCTCTCTCTCTATTACTCCCTACCTCCCCCCCTCACTCTGTCTCTGTCTCTGTCTCTGTGTCTCTGTGTCTCTGTCTCTCTGTCTCTCTGTCTCCCTCTGCCTCTCTCTCTCTCTCTCTCTCTCTCTCTCTCTTACTCCCTCCCCCTGACTCTGTCTCTGTCTCTGTGTCTCTCTGTCTCTGTGTCTCTCTGTCTCTGTGTCTCTCTGTCTCTGTGTCTCTCTGTCTCTGTCTCTCTGTGTCTCTCTGTCTCTGTCTCTATGTTTCTCTGTCTCTCTGTCTCTGTCTCTCTGTCTCTGTGTCTCTCTGACTCTGTCTCTGTCTCTCTGTCTCTCTGTCTCCCTCTGCCTCTCTCTCTCTCTCTCTCTCTCTCTCTCTATTACTCCCTCCCCCCTCACTCTGTCTCTGTCTCTCTGTCTCTCTGTCTCTGTGTCTCTGTGTCTCTGTGTCTCTGTGTCTCTCTGTCTCTGTCTCTCTGTGTCTCTCTGTCTCTGTCTCTGTCTCTCTGTGTCTCTGTCTCTGTGTCTCTCTGTCTCTGTCTCTGTCTCTGTGTCTGTCTCTGTGTCTCTCTGACTCTGTGTCTGTCTCTGTGTCTGTCTCTGTGTCTCTGTCTCTGTGTCTCTCTGTCTCTGTCTCTAAGTCTCTGTCTCTGCCTGTGTCTCTGTGTCTCTCTGTCTCTGTCTCTCATTCTCTCTCATAAACACGGTGAGGGTGTGGGGTGGGGTGGGGGGGGGGCTCAGTGACAGGTCCATTTTCCAATGGCTTCACCATACATAGTCCAACCCAGCAGGGGATATCCTCCCCCTTCACACCAAACCCTATTAAACACCAGCTCTGCCCTTATCTTCCCCCGTCTTCTCTACACGTCACTAAACATCAGACATGATAATAATCACATTATCATAAATGCTAAACAATTCCTTTCAGGGTATTGGACAACTTCAAAGTATGTCAAATATATCTATTTCACGTTGCATTTATGTTTTTGTCAACACATCAATACCAGTCAGTCAAATTGTCCCTTAAATTGACCCAAATTGGCCCTTTAATTGAGCCAAATTGACCCTTAAGTTAGCCCAACTTCAACCAGGAAGTGAGTATTCTTCCCCTGTAGGTGTTGTATCGCAGGTGATTCGGGCTCTGAGAGGCTGGCAATGTGCTGTGGTGGCAGGCAAGGCTGCCATGCGGGTAGGATGGGAGGTGGGGGTGGTGCGGAGTGGTTGGTGCAGGCAAGGCTGCCAGGCGGGTAGGATGGGAGGTGGGGGTGGTGCGGAGTGGTTGGTGCAGGCAAGGCTGCCAGGCGGGTAGGATGGGAGGTGGGGGTGGTGCGGAGTGGTTGGTGCAGGCAGTGGGCAGACTGCACGGATGATGTGCTTACAGCCAATGGGGTGAGAATGTGCATGACCATGCAAAGACAGCGCCAGGACAGAGACAGAGAGAGAGGGAGAAAAAGAGAGAGGGACAGAGAGAGAGTGATTTGGATACCATTTTTATTTAACCTTCATTTAACTAGTTGAACCTTTATTTAACTAGGTAAATCATTGAGAACACATTCTCTTTTCCAATAACAACTTGACCATGATAGGACAATAACCAGTATCCATGCAGCAAAGCAGACAGGAGAAAACATGCAGACAGGCAGATATTTCTTAAAAACAGGAGAACTAACTAGCAGCTACAGACTGTAAAAACAGTCGCAGGGGTGGATAAAAAGACAGAGAGAGAGCGAGAGAGGAGGGTGGATAACCAGACAGAGAGAGTAGGGTGGATAACCAGACAGAGAGAGTAGGGTGGATAACCAGACAGAGAGAGGAGGGTGGATAACCAGACAGAGAGAGGAGGGTGGATAACCAGACAGAGAGAGGAGGGTGGATAACCAGACAGAGAGAGTAGGGTGGATAACCAGACAGAGAGAGTAGGGTGGATAACCAGACAGAGAGAGGAGGGTGGATAACCAGACAGAGAGAGTAGGGTGGATAACCAGACAGAGAGAGGGGAGGGTGGATAACCAGACACAGAGAGAGGGGAGGGTGGATAACCAGACAGAGAGGGGAGGGTGGATAACCAGACACAGAGAGAGGGGAGGGTGGATAACCAGACAGAGAGAGTAGGGTGGATAACCAGACAGAGAGAGTAGGGTGGATAACCAGACAGAGAGAGGGGAGGGTGGATAACCAGACACAGAGAGAGGGGAGGGTGGATAACCAGACAGAGAGAGGGGAGGGTGGATAACCAGACACAGAGAGAGGAGGGTGGATAACCAGACAGAGAGAGTAGGGTGGATAACCAGACAGAGAGAGGGGAGGGTGGATAACCAGACACAGAGAGAGGAGGGTGGATAACCAGACAGAGAGAGTAGGGTGGATAACCAGACAGAGAGAGTAGGGTGGATAACCAGACACAGAGAGGGGAGGGTGGATAACCAGACACACAGAGAAGAGGGTGGATAACCAGACACAGAGAGAGGAGGGTGGATAACCAGACAGAGAGAGAGGGAGAGAGGGGGGTTGCATAACCAGACAGAGAGAGAGAGAGAATAACCAGACGTAGAGAGGAGAGGGTGGATAGCCAGACGTAGAGAGGAGAGGGTGGATAGCCAGACGTAGAGAGGAGAGGGTGGATAGCCAGACGTAGAGAGAGGGTGGATAGCCAGACGTAGAGAGGAGAGGGTGGATAGCCAGACGTAGAGAGGAGAGGGTAGATAGCCAGACGTAGAGAGGAGAGGGTGGATAGCCAGACGTAGAGAGGAGAGGGTGGATAGCCAGACGTAGAGAGGAGAGGGTAGATAGCCAGACGTAGAGAGGAGAGGGTGGATAGCCAGACGTAGAGAGGAGAGAGGGTGGATAGCCAGACGTAGAGAGGAGAGGGTGGATAGCCAGACGTAGAGAGAGGAGAGAGGGTGGATAGCCAGACGTAGAGAGGAGAGGGTGGATAGCCAGACGTAGAGAGGAGAGAGGGTGGATAGCCAGACGTAGAGCGGAGAGGGTGGATAGCCAGACGTAGAGAGAGGGAGAGGGAGGAGAGAGGAGATAGTGAGATATACAAAGAGAGAAAAGGTGAGAGAGATAGAGACAAACAGACAGACAAAGAGATATAGAGAGAAAGAGGGAGTGAGAAAGGGAGAGAGAGAGAGAGAGAGATGTATAAATTAATAACTGTGTGTGTGGGTCTGTGAATGAGTCTGTTTGCAGCAAGGCTTATATGTGTGCCAACAAGTTTCTAATTGTTTGTGTGTCTTTGTAATCTGAAGGAAATATGTGTCTCTAGTATGGTCATACTGTACTGTGTACTGTGCATGTAGACCATCCAAGCTCTGCAGTAGAAGTCTAGTATGCAAATATATAGACAAGCAAAGCTCTGCAAGAGGAGTCACTCATTCCTTCTTCTGTAATGCCATGACCTCCCAGTAGGTGGACAGAAAAAGTATTGCTATGAGGTCTATATCACATGCTTTGCTCTGGTGTCCTCTAACCTGAGCCTAGTGCTGTTCCAGGAGATATCTAACCTGATCCTAGTGCTGTTCCAGGAGATATCTAACCTGAGCCTAGTGCTGTTCCAGGAGTATCTAACCTGAGTCTAGTGCTGTTCCAGGAGATATCTAACCTGAGCCTAGTGCTAGTTCAGGAGATATCTAACCTGAGCTTAGTGCTAGTCTAGTATGTATCTAACCTGAGCCTAGTGCTAGTCCAAGAGATATCTAACCTGAGCCTAGTGCTAGTCCAGGAGACATCTAACCTGAGCCTAGTGCTGTTCCAGCAGATATCTAACCTGAGCCTAGTGCTGTTCCAGCCGATATCTAACCTGAGCCTAGTGCTGGTCTAGGAGATATCTAACCTGAGCCTAGTGCTAGTCCAGGAGATATCTAACCTGAGCCTAGTGCTAGTCCAGGAGATATCTAACCTGAGCCTAGTGCTAGTCTGGGAGATATCTAACCTGAGTCTAGTGCTAGTCTAGGAGATATCTAACCTGAGCCTAGTGCTAGTCCAGGAGACATCTAACCTGAGCCTAGTGCTGTTCCAGCAGATATCTAACCTGAGCCTAGTGCTGTTCCAGCCGATATCTAACCTGAGTCTAGTGGTGTTCCAGGAGATATCTAACCTGAGCCTAGTGCTAGTCTAGGAGATTTCTAACCTGAGCCTAGTGCTAGTACAGGAGATATCTAACCTGAGTCTAGTACTGGTCTAGGAGATATCTAACCTGAGTCTAGTACTGGTCTAGGAGATATCTAGCATGGCCTGAGAGTCTAAAGAACACAAGTGGGAGAGCACCAACACGGCAGTGTGACTCCTACTGCTAGTCCTAGTCCTAGTCCTAGTCCTAGTCCTAGTCCTAGTCCTAGTCCTAGTATGACTACAACTTTGGAACAATCCAGCTTTAACCCTGCACATCACTGTACATCACTGTACATCACTGTTGTACTTTACCTCACATTTAACCTGTGAATGACTCTATGACCCCCCCTTCCAAACCCAAGACCTAAATCTTCCTAAACTACCATAACGTTGATGAATATGCGTGTGCCCTTAATTTGAATGTACACTATAGTCAGGGGCGGTAGAAGTGCATCTCCAACATGTTCTGGACCGTTGTCCAATGCTGCTGGAGTCCTTGGTTTTAAGTGTTCACCCTGTAGACGAATCAGGGTGTATTAAATACGCTTGTCACTCTCCACTGGCAGTAGACGGGGGAATGTATTTTGACAAACTCAGCTCCACAATACCTAAGTGTCCCTGGCTGACGCCAAGAGATAAATACCCCCAAATTAGGAAATGGCTTGAATTTGGGCAAAGTAGGCTTTTAAAACATAAATTTCTCCCTGTCACTATAGTCTAGCTAAGGTCAACAAACAGACATTGAGTGACAAGTCAAATTGGTTAATCTAATTTTGTATCTAAAGCCAAAGGTTAATGTCTGACTACTGTATATTATTCATCTAGTGATAGAAAAACAGCTATGATGCTTGTTTATTGACAAGAAAGACTGAAAGAAAGAAAGACAAAGATAAAACAGAAAAACAGAAAGACAGACAGACAGACAGACATACAAACAGACAGAAAGACAGAAAGACAGAAAGACCGACAGAAAGACAGAAAGACCGACAGAAAGACAGAAAGGCTGTGTCAGCACCAGAACAAGACAATGTTCAGATGGTGAATTAAACAGGTGTGTGTGTGAGAGAAGTGCGGAGAGGCTGGGCTAACACTGGGACTAAACTGTTCCAAAGGAAAGAAAGGGAAAAGAAAATGTCTCCACATGCTCTGACAAGTGTTCAGCACTTATGTGTGTGCATGCGCACGAGTGAGTACCTTCGAAAATGAGTAACATTCATTTAAAGCATACTTATTTTTCAAAATTTCACATACACAATGGTTACTATTTAGAATGCATGTACTGGTAATCAGACATGACGTGTCTGTGCATGTGTGTGGGTGCATGCACACGCATTCACCTGAACGTCTCTGCATTTGACTCGACTACTCATTCTGCATGTCTCATACTGCATGTCTCATATACTGCATGTCTCATATACTGCATGTTTCATATACTGCATGTCTCATATACTGCATGTCTCATGTACTGCATGTCTCATATACTGCATGTTTCATATACTGCATGTCTCATGTACTGCATGTTTCATATACTGCATGTTTCATATACTGCAGGTTCATATACTGCATGCTTCATATACTGCATGTCTCATGTACTACATGTCTCATGTACTGCATGTTTCATATACTGCATGTCTCATATACTGCATGTTTCATATAGTGCATGTTTCATATACTGCATGTTTCATATTCTGCGTGTACATATACTGCATGTTTCATATACTGCATGTTTCATATACTGCATGTTTCATATACTGCATGTTTCATATACTGCGTGTCTCATATACTGCATGTCTCATGTACTGCATGTTTCATATACTGCATGTCTCAAATATTGCATGTCTCATATACTGCATGTCTCAAATATTGCATGTTTCATGTACTGCATGTCTCATATACTGCATGTTTCATGTACTGCGTGTTTCATATACTGCATGTTTCATATACTGCATGTCTCATATTCTGCATGTTTCATATACTGCATGTCTCATGTTGCACTGGAGATTATGTGTTTGGTAGAACAAGGACCAAATGAGGTCAGAAGACTGAAAATAGTCCCTCCACTTGGTCATGGCACCAACTTGCTGTCAGCTGCCAGGATTTCAGACCACACAGAGAGAGTCCTGCTCCATGGACCCATCAGCTTTGACTGATGCCTCTAATGCATGAGAGCTGCCATGACATACCGTACTGTAGGTGAGTGGTTCAACATGCCAACTGGGTGTGTGTGTGTGTGTGTGTGTGTGTGTGTGTGTGTGTGTGTGTGTGTGTGTGTGTGTGTGTGTGTGTGTGTGTGTGTGTGTGTGTGTGTGTGCGTGTGTGTGTGTGTGTGCGCGTGCCTGCGTGCGTGCGTGTTTGTGGGTGTGTTTGTGGGTGAATGTGTGTGTGTGTGTGTGTGTGTGTGTGTGTGTGTGTGTATGTGTGTGTGTGTGTGTGTGTGTGTGTGTGTGTGTGTGTGTGTGTGTGTTTGTGGGTGTATGTGTGTGTGGGCTATAGCTAGATGTACAAACTATAAATACATGAATGATTACAGTAACGGTTTCTAAACTACTTATGAACCTTTATACTTTAATTGTGACGACATGGGAAATGGGACATGGGACATGAGATATGGGATATGGGACATCGTAACATGGGATATGGGTCAAGGGTTATGGGACAAGGGTTGTGGGACATGGTAACATGAGAAATGGGACATGTGACATGGGACATTAAATCAAAATCAAATCAAATGTTATTGCCACATGTGTTCTTTGTGACAATAGGGAACATGGAATATAAGATATGGGACATGGGTTATGCGATATGGGATATGGGACATGAGACATGAGACATGGGACATTGGACATGAGACATGGGACATGGAAATTGGGACATGTGAAAACGGGATATGGTACATGGGACATGGGATATGGGACAAGGTATAGGGAACATGGGATATGGGATATGGGACATGGTAACATGGAATATGGGACAAGGTAACATGGGATATGGGACAAGGTAACATGGGATATGGGACAAGGTAACATGGGATATGGGACAAGGTAACATGGGATATGGGACAAGGTAACATGGAATATGGGACAAGGTAACATGGGATATGGGACAAGGTAACATGGGATATGGGACATGGTAACATGGGATATGGGACAAGGTAACATGGGATATGGGACATGGTAACATGGGATATGGGACAAGGTAACATGGGATATGGGACATGGTAACATGGGATATGGGACAAGGTAACATGGAATATGGGATATGGGACATGGTAACATGGGATATGGGACAAGGTAACATGGAATATGGGACAAGGTAACATGGGATATGGGATATGGGACAAGGTATAGGGAACATGGGATATGGGATATGGGACAAGGTATAGGGAACATGGGATATGGGATATGGGACAAGGTATATGGTACATGGGACATGGGATATGGGACAAGGTATAGGGAACATGGGATATGGGATATGGGACAAGGTATAGGGAACATGGGATATGGGATATGGGACAAGGTAACATGGGATATGTGACATGGGTCCTAGACTTGGAGCTATGGTACCGCTTGCCGTGCGGTAGCAGAGAGAACAGTCTATGACTTTGGTGACTGGAGTCTTTGACAATTTTTAGGGCCTTCCTCTGACACCGCTTAGTATATAGGTCCCGGATGGCAGGAATGTACTGGGCCAGTGATGTACTGGGCCGTACGTACTACCCTCTGTAGCACCTTATGGTCAGATGCCGAGCAGTTACCATACCAGGCGGTGTTGCAACCGGTCAGGATCCTCTCGATGGTGCAGCTGTAGAACTTTTTGAGGATCTGGGGACCCATGCTAAATGTTATAAGTCTCCTGAGGGGGGAAAGGTGTTGTCATGCCCTCTTCACGACTGTCTTGGTGTGTTTGGACCATGAAAGTTCCACTACAGCTCCACTACAGCCCCGTCGATGTTAATGGGGGCCTGTTCGGCCCTCCTATTAATATTGTCCACGATCAGTTCCTTTGTCTTGCTTACATTGAGGGAGAGGTTGTTGTCCTGTCACCTCACTGCAAGGTCTCTAACCTCCTCCCTATAGGCTGTCTCATCGTTGTTGGTGATCAGCCCTACCACTTTTGTGTCATCAGCAAACTTAATGATGGTGTTGGAGTTGTGCTTGGTCACGCAGTCATGAGTGAACAGGGAGTACAGGGGGGACTAAGCATGCACCCCTGAGGGGCCCCAGTGTTGAGGACCAGCGTGGCAGATGTGTTGTAGTCTACGGTTACCAACTGGGGACAGCCCGTTAGGAAGACGAGGATCCAGTTGCAGAGGGAGGTGTTTAGTCCCAGGGTCCTTAGCTTACTGATGAGCTTCGTGGGCACTATGGTGTTGAACGCTGAGCTGTAGTCATTGAACAGCATTTTCACAAAGGTGTTCCTTTTGTCCATGTGGGAAAGGGCAGTGTGGAGTGTGATTGAGATTGTATCATCTGTGGATCTGGTGGGGCGGTTTATGAATTGGAGTGGGTCTAGGGTTTCCAGGATGATGGTGTTGATGTGAGCCATGACCAGCCTTTCAAAGCACTTCATGGCTACCGACGTGAGTGCTATGGGGCAGTAATCACTTAGGTACCTTCACTTTCTTGGACACAGGGACTATGGTGGTCTGCTTGAAACATGTAGGTATTACAGACTCGGTCAGGGAGATGCTGAAAATGTTAGTGAAGACACTTGCCAGTTGTTCCGCACATGCTCTGAGTACATGTAGGCTTTGTAAATGCTGACCTGTTTATGGGACATTGGACATGGGATATGGGATATGGGATATGGGACGTGTGTCATGGGACATGGGATATGGGATATGGGATATTGGACGTGTGTCATGGGACATGGGACATGGGACATGGGATCTGGGAGACATCCAGTCCAAATGATCATGCAAATAATTTATTCCATATTATTGTATAAATGTTATCTCTATATAGATTACTGTATGTGAAACCAATGAAATATTCCAAGTATACAACAGCTTTATGATGTTGATTTCATAATGACGTCCTCCAGTCCATTTTACTGGGAACCGTTCTCAGCAGGATCAATGGCTCAGGACAGGCTCCTCTTCTCTAGTTAAGCAGGTACGCTCTCATCCCTGTAAATCCTGCTGAAGGGGTTTCACTTCCCCCAAATCCTATTAAAGTCAAGCTGGGCAGAGATTAACCCGATGATCATTTCAAGGCCTGGGGACCCGATGGTTCCACTCTTCAGCCCCATGTCCTCCCATTTACCCTATGTCACCAGACGGTGAGCAGAAGTGTCTGTTTAATGCTTAATGTCTTTACCAGGTTTACCAGGCAGGGGGCCCGGCTGGGCCCAGTGTCCAGCCCCCGGGGCCACGACCCTGGCCACACTCGCTGGGATGATGGGCTGGCTGGACGGTGGGAAGGGAAGCACCTCTCCAGGCTAAGCCCAGGGCAATAAGGCCTGGTTAACTATGGCCATGCAGGGAGCCACAGTGACCCCATTCTGACTGTGTCATAAAGCTTTGGGACCAATAGATAATGAACAAGTTGTGCTGAGACTGAGGATGTCCAAATATGGACACAAAAATATAAAACATAAAAAAGACTATGGATGCTATAGAGATGTTAAATCAAGCGACTGTATACATTGTTGATGGCAATCTGCTTTGATGCTGTAGGACTAACTAGTTGTGCAATGGGACCATGTAACCTGGAACTTGACCAGTCATTAGGGATAGTCCTTCTGACCCCAAACACCAGGAGACTTGGCTGTAACCATGGTAACTGAAACAGTGGTGAGAACCTATGAGGCAGGGGGATGGGGGTGATACGGTCTGAGGCAGGGTTGGGATAGGCAGCTGTAGGTGATCCGGTCTGAGGCAGGTTGGGATAGGCAGCTGGGGGTGATACGGTCTGAGGCAGGTTGGGATAGGCAGCTGTAGGTGATACGGTCTGAGGCAGGTTGGGATAGGCAGCTGTAGGTGATAAGGTCTGAGGCAGGTTGGGATAGGCAGCTGTAGGTGATACGGTCTGAGGCAGGTTGGGATAGGCAGCTGTAGGTGATACGGTCTGAGGCAGGTTGGGATAGTGGCTGAGGGGGGTGATATGGTCTGAGGCAGGTTGGGATAGGCAGCTGGGGTGATACGGTCTGAGGCAGGTTGGGATAGGCAGCTGGGGGTGATACGGTCTGAGGCAGGTTGGGATGGGAGGCAGCTGGGGGGTGATATGGTCTGAGGCAGGTTGGGATAGGCAGCTGGGTAGGTGATACGGTCTGAGGCAGGTTGGGATAGGCAGCTGTAGGTGATACGGTCTGAGGCAGGTTGGGATAGGGCTGGGGGTGATATGGTCTGAGGCAGGTTGGGATAGGCAGCTGTAGGTGATACGGTCTGAGGCAGGTTGGGATAGGAGCTGTAGGTGATACGGTCTGAGTGGCTGGGGGTGATACGGTCTGAGGCAGGTTGGGATAAGTGGCTGGGGGTGATATGGTCTGAGGCAGGTTGGGATAAGTGGCTGGGGGTGATATGGTCTGAGGCAGGTTGGGATAGGCAGCTGGGGGTGATATGGTCTGAGGCAGGTTGGGATAGGCAGCTACGGTCTGAGGGGTGATACGGTCTGAGGCAGGTTGGGATAGGCAGCTGGGGGGTGATACGGTCTGAGGCAGGTTGGGATAGGCAGCTGGGGGTGATACGGTCTGAGGCAGGTTGGGATAGGCAGCTGGCAGGTGATACGGTCTGAGGCAGGTTGGGATAGGTGGCTGGGGGTGATACGGTCTGAGGCAGGTTGGGATAGGCAGCTGTAGGTTGGGTGATACGGTCTGAGGCAGGTTGGGATAGGCAGCTGTAGGTGATACGGTCTGAGGCAGGGTTGGGATAAGTGGCTGGGGGTAGCTGGGGTGATATGGTCTGAGGGAGGTTGATATGGTCTGAGGCAGGGTTGGGATAGGCAGCTGTAGGTGATACGGTCTGAGGCAGCTGTAGGTGACGGTCTGAGGCAGGTTGGGATAGGCAGGCAGGTGATCTGGTCTGAGGCAGGGGTTGGGATAGGCAGCTGGGGGTGATACGGTCTGAGGCAGGTTGGGATAGGCAGCTGGGGGTGATACGGTCTGAGGCAGGGTTGGGGGATGGGTGATGGCTGAGGGGGGTGATATGGTCTGAGGCAGGTTGGGATAGGCAGCTGGGGGTGATACGGTCTGAGGCAGGTTGGGATAGGCAGCTGTAGGTGATACGGTCTGAGGCAGGTTGGGATAGGCAGCTGATAGGTGATACGGTCTGAGGCAGGTTGGGATAAGCAGCTGGGGGTGATACGGTCTGAGGCAGGTTGGGATAGGCAGCTGGGGGTGATACGGTCTGAGGCAGGTTGGGATAGGCAGCTGTAGGTGATACGGTCTGAGGCAGGTTGGGATAGGCAGCTGTAGGTGATACGGTCTGAGGCAGGTTGGGATAGGCAGCTGTAGGTGATACGGTCTGAGGCAGGTTGGGATAGGCAGCTGTAGGTGATACGGTCTGAGGCAGGTTGGGATAGGCAGCTGTAGGTGATACGGTCTGAGGCAGGTTGGGATAGGCAGCTGTAGGTGATACGGTCTGAGGCAGGTTGGGATAGGCAGCTGTAGGTGATACGGTCTGAGGCAGGTTGGGATAGGCAGCTGTAGGTGATACGGTCTGAGGCAGGTTGGGATAGGCAGCTGTAGGTGATACGGTCTGAGGCAGGTTGGGATAGGCAGCTGTAGGTGATACGGTCTGAGGCAGGTTGGGATAGGCAGCTGGGGGGTGATACGGTCTGAGGCAGGTTGGGATAGGCAGCTGTAGGTGATACGGTCTGAGGCAGGTTGGGATAGGCAGCTGTAGGTGATACGGTCTGAGGCAGGTTGGGATAGGCAGCTGTAGGTGATACGGTCTGAGGCAGGTTGGGATAGGCAGCTGTAGGTGATACGGTCTGAGGCAGGGTTGGGATAGGCAGCTGTAGGTGATACGGTCTAGGCAGGGTTGGGATAAGTGGCTGGGGGTGATATGGTCTGAGGCAGGTTGGGATAAGCAGCTAGGGGGGTGATACGGTCTGAGGCAGGTTGGGATAAGCAGCTGGGGGTGATACGGTCTGAGGCAGGTTGGCAAAGGGTACTGGGGGTGATACGGTCTGAGGCAGGGTTGGGAAAGGGTACTGGGGGGGGTCACTGTTGTAGATGATGCTAATGACCAGTTCACGTTGTGAAACAAAATAGCTTCATTGTACTGGGATTTATCTCGTGCTGAGACACAAAGGCTCTGGGGAGGTTACGCTCCCGTACACAGATTATTGTAATCCTCAGGCAATTACCGAACTGCATCGTCTCAAGGGAGAGAAGAACTGATCAACAAGACATGAAAAGCCAAATGCTATCCATTTTAGGAAATCCCTCAACTGAAGTTCGAATGAAAACTGACCGACTTCCTAACATGGATTCCGTAACGATCCCTGTGGAGAACTCTGTCTAAAGACAGTCACAAACCAAAGTTGTTCAACAAAAGCTTCCAACACTTTATGTGTCACTCGAACAATGCATATTTATGTGGATCCCAAATAGAGGCTATTTTAGAGCTGGCTCACTGTGAAAAAGCTCCAACAAGTATCCTTTTTAAGAATTGGCTATATCTTAGGACTCCAGCACTTGCATGTGTTTTTAATGCTTGCTCCCAAGCCACAATGGCCTTTGTCTTTATAGTCCTTTCAACGCCTTTAAAACATGTCAGAGGATTCTTTTCTTCCCCTCCGAAGCCACAGAGAGCACACTTGGCTGGCTAGTCACACCCCCTTTTCTTGGCATTTGACAGGAAGCTCCTGATGTTTAAATGTACCCTGCATAATGAATGTGATGAATGAGGCGATGCAGGATGAGAGAGAGAAGGCAGTGGATGCAGCAGACAATCCAGAGAAGCACCTGGGCTGAACAAAGATGCCCTTTCTGACATGGGATGTGTGTGTGTGTGTGTGTGTGTGTGTGTGTGTGTGTGTGTGTGTGTGTGTGTGTGTGTGTGTGTGTGTGTGTGTGTGTGTGTGTGTGTGTGTGTGTGTGTGTGTGTGTGTGTGTGTGTGTGTGTGTGTGTGTGTGTGTGTGTGTGTGTGTGTGTGTGTGTGTGTGTGTTTTCGTGCCCTGGTACCAACTCTCCCCATCGCCCCAGCTCTGCGCCCAGCTGCAATGGCATTCAGTCCCCGCCACACAGCGCCGCCCGCACCCGCATTCATCTCGCCTCAATCTCGCCCTCTTCCAGAAAGGGACACTGTCTCCTGCAGACATAAAGAGGTCTTTATTTGATTTGTATTGATAGCCCACAAGCTGTGGACAAACGTTTTGGGAACAAGTTTCTAACTGTGGCTCCCGGGGGGGGCGTGTGAGTTCGTATGAGGGTGGTGGCCGTGCTTCGTATTGTCACACTGTTGCAAGGAGCCTGTCTGGTTGTCAGTGTTCCCTCAGTCAGGGCCAGACTATCATCAGTTTGAGCTACAGTTTAGCTGAAATTAAGAAATTGTTACATTTTTTTACCATACAAATGCAGTTTAAGAACAGCTGACCGTGTAATAATTTATTTTACAGCATCAGATATCTTTTCTCATGGAATTTTTTATATATTTTTTTAATCTTTATTTAACCAGGCAAGTCAGTTTAGAACAAATTCTTATTGACAAGAGCAGCCTAGGAACAGTGGGTTAACTGCCTTGTTCAGGGGCAGAACAGCAGATTTTTAGCTTGTCAGTTCAGGGATTTGATCTCGCAACCGTTCAGTTGCTGATCCAAACCTCTAACCACTAGGCTACCTGCCTCTAACCACTAGGCTACCTGCCTCTAACCACTAGGGTACCTGCCTCTAACCACTAGGCTACCTGCTTCTAACCACTAGGCTACCTGTCTCTAACCACTAGGCTACCTGTTTCTAACCACTAGGCTACCTGTCTCTAACCACTAGGCTACCTGTCTCTAACCACTAGGCTACCTGTCTCTAACCACTAGGCTACCTGTCTCTAACCACTAGGCTACCTGCCTCTAACCACTAGGCTACCTGTCTCTAACCACTAGGCTACCTGTCTCTAACCACTAGGCTACCTGTCTCTAACCACTAGGCTACCTGTCTCTAACCACTAGGCTACCTGTCTCTAGCCACTAGGCTACCTGTCTCTAACCACTAGGCTACCTGTCTCCAACCACTAGGCTACCTGTCTTTAACCACTAGGCTACCTGCCTCTAACCACCAGGCTACCTGTCTCTAACCACTAGGCTACCTGTCTCTAACCACTAGGCTACCTGCCTCTAACCACTAGGCTACCTGTCTCTAACCACTAGGCTACCTGCCTCTAACCACTAGGCTACCTGTCTCTAACCACTAGGCTACCTGTCTCTAACCACTAGGCTACCTGTCTCTAACCACTAGGCTACCTGCCTCTAACCCCTAGGCTACCTGCCTCTAACCACTAGGCTACCTGTCTCTAGCCACTAGGCTACCTGTCTCTAGCCACTAGGCTACCTGCCTCTAACCCCTAGGCTACCTGTCTCTAGCCACTAGGCTACCTGTCTCTAGCCACTAGGCTACCTGTCTCTAGCCACTAGGCTACCTGTCTCTAACCACTAGGCTACCTGTCTCTAGCCACTAGGCTACCTGTCTCTAACCACTAGGCTACCTGCCTCTAACCACTAGGCTACCTGCCTCTAACCACTAGGCTACCTGTCTCTAGCCACTAGGCTACCTGTCTCTAACCCCTAGGCTACCTGTCTCTAACCACTAGGCTACCTGCCTCTAACCACTAGGCTACCTGTCTCTAACCACTAGGCTACCTGTCTCTAACCCCTAGGCTACCTGTCTCTAGCCACTAGGCTACCTGTCTCTAGCCACTAGGCTACCTGCCACCCCAGGAATAGTCTAAGGAAAAAGAAAGATTCTATTGATGACAAAAGTACATTAAAATCACAAGTAATCACCTTTTATTTAGTCAGTTACATAAACGAAGGAGGGAGGAATAGAGAGAGATGTTAGTTTCCCACCCCTACTACCAAACACAGGGCCTATGACCATGACATGAACTTGTCTGTCTCTGTTATGTAGACAAAGCCAATAGGACTGAAAGGAATAATTAGCCAGTTTGTGTGACTGGTCTTTCATTTAGCGCCCAGTCTTTGAGCCAATGATAGATGATTAATATATGCATCCCACAAGACTTACTACAACAACAGACAACTGCAGTCCCCACCCCCCACCCCCTAGCCACAACACAACACACAACAATGCATGTCATTTAGTTGTGAGCGTGTGTATGTGTGTATGCGTATACAAGGCCAGCCAGCTTGGCACAGAATGAGCTGGTGGCATTGTTGCAGTGGTTGCAGTCTCCAGCTGGGTAAGATTTATGCCCGTGGGGGAGTGCTGGAATCCGGGCCGCTTTCTCTGTCCCAACTCAGCTGCATTGACAACACAACTCATCGGGGCCCAGCTGCAGATCTTAGCATGGGTCTCTCTGTCTCTCTGTCTCTCTGTCTCTCTCTCTCTCTTGCTGTATTTCGCTCACTCTCTCTCTCTCTCTCTCTCTCTCTCTCTCTCTTTCTTTCCCTCTCTCTTTCTCCCTCTCTCCACATCCTCCTGTATTCTCTCTCTCTCTCTCTCTCTCTCTCTCTCTCTCTCTCTCTCCTCCCCCTCCACCCCCAATCCCCCCACCCTGTCATCCCATCCCCCTGGACGTAGGGTTCCTCTGCCTCACTCTGTTGTCATGGTAATGACTCAGCCCAGTAGAGAATAAGTTAAAGTTGATTTCAGTCCGAAAATGAAGAGGGGAAAGCAACGAGAAGCAGAGAGAGGACAACATAGAACATAATTATTCATAAATGATTGAGTTCCCCTGAGAAAGTCAAGCCAGTGTGTGTCAGGCTTACACACACACACGCACGCACACACGCAAACACACACATACACACAGAAAACACACACACAGAAAACACGCGCATATTTACTCATAGACACAGCAGCAAATAATCAAAATAATGTTTTATTGGTCTGTCTTGGTCTGCAGCAGTTGCATGTATTACATAATGGTGCTGCACTGTTTGTTTTTTCTCTGTTTTTATGTGGAATCCTTGTCAGGTTATCCTCCTATAGCAGTGTTCTCTCTCAGTGCTCTATATGATGATAACATGTGACACAGCACATGGCAACAGTTACCAGAGAACCCAAATAAAGAGTGTTACACGTTGTTCTACAGTCTGTATTACCCCACTGTGACAAAGCCCACTATCTAATGTTAAAACATAGGATCAGTAACAGGAGCAGAAAGGTTTAACATCAACATGACACACATAGTGGGAATGACGTGAAGAAAAAGACATGCATTCCTGGCTTCTACTACTTGTCCCACCTTTCAGGAGTGTCTGGGAGTCAGAGAGGCTGGTTCCAGCACTTCACATGGCGAGGACCACCGCAGACCTGTCGGCCGGTGTGTGTGTGTGTGTGTGTGTGTGCGTATATGTGTGTGTGTGTCAGTGTGGGTTTGAGAGAAGGTCCTCAGAGAGTCTGGAAGCTCTCACTACATCTCACCACAGTCCATGGTGTTCTACTGAGGTGGAGTAGCCGCTATCTGCCTGGCTTGTTGCTGAGGATGGAAAGGCTCCTGTGTCTTCAGAGGTGGGTCTGTGGTGTTTCTATCAGGATAGTCAAATCCTTAATGGGGCCATTTACCATTGTTACTTTTTGACTTTGAAATGAATGATATACTGTATAACCATTGATTATTGAAGAATATAACTTATAAATGCCTCATGGGTTTAGTTCAACTGTTGTAGCCAAAAGATAAGCTTTGTTTAAAGGAATTGTAAACAAACACTTTACAGCCTCAACACCTGAGAACTATAATAAACAGTCCTTGCATTACATTTATGTTACCCCATCCCTCAGCTGTTACCATATCAGTGACAGGGTGGCCAGCACAGCAGATTGCCCCTTCATAGGGATAGTTAACCTTTTTTGGTCACTTCAGTTCCTGTGAATACAGTCATTGAGTAACATCAGGTTTGGCACCAGGGTGCAAACACAATGATTGGTAACACTTTACACTAAAAGGGTAGTTCACTTTTTTGAAGTGTATCTTATTTTCAACTTCCCTGGGGTTGTTTCCTCCAAAACGTGGTTATTTAGCAATGTCTTGAATATTCTTGAGAAGCAGGGAAAACAATATGTTAACTTATTAGAAGAAAAGAACAAGAAGTTGACAATAAGCTATTTTAAAAAATGTAGCTATACCTTTAATGTGAAGCGTTAACAAAATGGGTGTCGGGTCGCTGCTCTGTAGCCCTGAGTTCTGACCATCAGTGTTTCACGCCTTCTGCCCAACCTGACGTTACTCAATGGCCATATTCAGAGGAGCCAGGGTGGCTCGTTGCACAATTTCTTAGGGATTGATGTGGCTATGTTCCTCTTTACAGGGGGGTCTACCCCTCTACCACTCAGCCTGGCGGTCAGCCCTCCTACCCCTGCCTCTCACCTCAGGCCAGATCATGGCCCATGGATGGAATATTGGCCAGCAATAACAGTGAAGCCATCCCACCCACCATCACCAGCAGATACTGTATAATCATAAACCAGCCTGAACCAATGATGTTTGTTTACACCAAGTAAATAAACTACATGCTGTAATGCTGGAGGCTGGCTGCAAATAGCTCATTACAGAGGCCATGGTGTCTTTTCTGGAATATTCTCTCCCTTTCAAGGTGAAAATAGAAGACCAATAACCCCTGAAGTGATAACACAGAAACAAAATAACTCTACGAAGCTGCTTCCACGTAGAGTTCTGAAGATAACGTTCTGGAATTTAGGAAGATATTCATAGGAAGAAAAAGCTTTGTCTGAGCAATATTCCTACATTCTTTTTTCTAACTCTGCCTGACAGTCCAAGATAGTGAGTACGGTTACATGCACACAGTAATGTGATTATTGCAAAAATAACGATGTCCCTAATAATCCTGTTCACATGGACACATCTGAAATCAGGCTACCTGATGGCACTCAGATAAATGCACCCATTCAAAAGAAACGTTCTTCCACAAATGTTCTTTTTGGGAAGCAAAAAGTTGGGACATGTAAAGTTGTGAAAGTAAGTGAAAACTACTTCTAATGATGTATACATAAAATACTTCCAAACTCACTTCACTCGCGCTATAGAGGGAGCCTTTTATTGTTGCTCTTTTCTTTTTGAAATCTTTTTATTTTTTTATTTATTTAACTTAAGTTTACTTAGTAAATACTTTAACACTTATTTTCCAAAAACTGCATTGTTGGTTAAGGGCTTGTAAGGAATCATTTCACTGTAATTCTGAGCATGTGACAAATACAATTTGATTTGATTTGATCTGAAATATGCCACAAGAATGCTGATTAAGGTGTTTACATGCCCTAATATGTGTTTACATGCCCTAATATGTGTTTACATGCCCTAATATGTGTTTACATGCCCTAATATGTGTTTACATGTCCTAATATGTGTTTACATGCCCTAATATGTGTTTACATGTCCTAATATGTGTTTACATGTCCTAATATGTGTTTACATGCCCTAATATGTGTTTACATGTCCTAATATGTGTTTACATGCCCTAATATGTGTTTACATGTCCTAATATGTGTTTACATGTCTAATATGTGTTTAATATGTGTTTACATGCCCTAATATGTATTTACATGCCCTAATATGTGTTTACATGTCCTAATATGTGTTTACATGCCCTAATATGTGTTTACATGTCCTAATATGTGTTTACATGCCCTAATATGTGTTTACATGTCCTAATATGTGTTTACATGCCCTAAGAATTAGAAAAATTGCTCAGGAAACCAGGTGTTTTAATTGCCGTATTCTTACTTCCATTTTGACACCGATTAAGATAAGCAGAGTAAGGTGTTTACATGACTACTGCATAATCTGCATGCTTCCAAAATCAGTTTAATATTGAATTATTACTGTTATTACTGTCCCGTCTGTTATTACTGTCCGTCTGTTATTACTGTCCGTCTGTTATTACTGCCCCGTCTGTTACTACTGTCCCGTCTGTTATTACTGTCTGTTATTACTGTCCCGTCTGTTATTACTGTCCCGTATGTTATTAATGTCCCGTCTGTTATTACTGTCCCGTCTGTTATTACTGTTATTACTGTCCCGTATGTTATTACTGTCCCGTCTGTTATTACTGTTATTACTGTCCCGTCTGTTATTACTGTCCCGTCTGTTATTACTGACCCGTCTGTTATTACTGTCCCGTATGTTATTACTGTCCCATCTGTTATTACTGTCCCGTCTGTTATTACTGTCCCATCTGTAAATACTGTCCCGTCTGTTACTACTGTCCCGTCTGTTATTACCGTCCCGTCTGTTATTACTGTCCCGTATGTTATTACTGTCCCGTCTGTTATTACTGTCCCGTCGGTTATTACTGTCCCATCTGTAAATACTGTCCCGTCTGTTATTACTGTCCCGTCTGTTATTACTGTCCCGTCTGTTATTACTGTTATTACTGTCCCGTCTGTTATTACTGCCCCGTCAGTTATTACTGTTATTACTGTCCCGTCTGTTTTTACTGTCCCATCTGTTATTACTGTCCCGTATGTTATTACTGTCCCGTCTGTTATTACTGTTATTACTGTCCCGTCTGTTATTACTGTCCCGTCTGTTATTACTGACCCGTCTGTTATTACTGTCCCGTATGTTATTACTGTCCCATCTGTTATTACTGTCCCGTCTGTTATTACTGTCCCATCTGTAAATACTGTCCCGTCTGTTACTACTGTCCCGTCTGTTATTACCGTCCCGTCTGTTATTACTGTCCCGTATGTTATTACTGTCCCGTCTGTTATTACTGTCCCGTCTGTTATTACTGTCCCATCTGTAAATACTGTCCCGTCTGTTATTACTGTCCCGTCTGTTATTACTGTCCCGTCTGTTATTACTGTTATTACTGTCCCGTCTGTTATTACTGCCCCATCTGTTATTACTGTTATTACTGTCCCGTCTGTTATTACTGTCCCATCTGTTATTACTGTCCCATCTGTTATTACTGTCCCGTCTGTTATTACTGTTATTACTGTCCCTTCTGTTATTACTGTCCCGTCTGTTATTACTGTTATTACTGTCCCGTCTGTTATTACTGTCCCGTCTGTTATTACTGTCCCGCCTGTTATTACTGTCCCGTCTGTTATTACTGTCCCGTCTGTTATTACTGTTATTACTGTCCCGTCTGTTATTACTGTCCCGTCTGTTATTACTGTCCCGTCTGTTATTACTGTTATTACTGTCCCGTCTGTTATTACTGTCCCGTCTGTTATTACTGTCCCATCTGTTACTACTGTCCCGTCTGTTATTACTGTTATTACTGTCCCACCTGTTATTACTGTCCTGTCTGTTATTACTGTCCCGTCTGGTATTACTGTCCCATCGGTTACTACTGTCCCGTCTGTTATTACTGTCCCATCTGTTATTACTGTCCCGTCTGTTATTACTGTCCCGTCTGTTATTACTGTCCCGTCTGTTATTACCGTCTGTTATTACTGTCCCGTCTGTAATTACTGCCCCGTCTGTAATTACTGTCCCGTCTGTTATTAATGTCCCGTCTGTTATTACTGTCCCGTCTGTAATTACTGTCCCATCTGTTATTACTGTCCCGTCTGTTATTACTGTTATTACTGTCCCGTCTGTTATTACTGTCCCGTCTGTTATTACTGTCCCGTCTGTTATTACTGTTATTACTGCCCCGTCTGTTACAACTGTCCTGTCTGTTATTACTGCCCCGTCTGTTATTACTGTTATTACTGTCCCATCTGTTATTACTGTCCCGCCTGTTATTACTGTCCCGTCTGTTATTACTGTTATTACTGTCCCGTCTGTTATTACTGTCCCATCTGTTATTACTGTCCCATCTGTTACTACTGTCCCGTCTGTTATTACTGTCCCATCTGTTATTACTGTCCCGTCTGTAATTACTGCCCCATCTGTTATTACTGCCCCGTCTGTTATTACTGTCCCGTCCGTTATTACTGTCTGTTATTACTGACCTGTCTGTAATTACGGTCCCGTCTGTAATTACTGTCCCGTCTGTAATTACTGCCCCGTCAGTTATTACTGTCCCGTCTGTAATTACTGTCCCATCTGTTATTACTGTCCCGTCTGTTACTACTGTCCCGTCTGTAATTACTGTCCCATCTGTTATTACTATCCCGTCTGTTATTACTGTCCTGTCTCTTACTTTGTCCCGTCTGTTATTACTGTCCCGTCTGTTATTACTGTCCCGTCTGTTATTACTGTCCCGTCTGATCACTTTTGTTTTTGGTGACATTTCTGACCGCCATATCCTTGTCTAAATGACTGTGATGGACCCATTGTATATTGTTCTTCTCAGGTGGATTGAGGGAACACTCACATTTTTTTATTGAACCTCGGGACTGAGTTTGACTTTCATTTGACAACTCATCATATTAAAGAGAGGAATCTGTACTTTGCATGTGACATCACATCGTTCATAAACAGAAAATGTATTTATGGGTGATGAGGTAAATTCCACTGTGAGGTCAACGTCTGACGGTGAGAGAGCGGATCACCGGTTCCCTGGCCAGCATGGATCTGTCTGCCCCAGCGAGACAACCATCCTCCGTGCAGCCTCCATCCTCCAGCCGCCTCAGGCCACCACACTGGTCATAAGACCCCAGAATAATAGCATTGGTCATGGCTAAATGGATCCCGGATTATGGGCTCTGTGGTGGTGTCATGGTCAGAGGAATGTAATTGCATGAAACTGTATGGGGGCTAGCTCATTAGGAAGCCCCCGTCTCCCATCCCCCACTCTTTACCCAGTGAGAACCAGCCAGCTCAAAGGACTGGAGTCATATGGAGACTGTCCCCTGGGGGCTTGGGTGTCATGACTCCAATAGCCCCAGTCCACAGGGGCTAGCTCGCCTCCTCTCTCCCCAGTGGCCCTCTCTGCTGCCTTGGGGCATGGTCACCAGTTGAAGGAGTGGATGGTGGTGATGGGGCTGAGAACAGACCTGTGATTCCACCCATATTACCAGAGAGATTTCTGACCCCACTGTGTGCTGTCTTGCCATTCTGCTTACTGACTCTGCATAATAAGTCCAATTAGTAACCAATCTGGACCCCATAGTCACGGTAAGTACCCAGAGAGCACGGGGGCGCTAGCCTGGGCCAATGCAGGAAGAGAGAGGGACAAAGGTACCATCCCACTGATCCAACATCCAGCTGATCACATTTATTTCTCCTCGGGAGTAGGAGGAAGGCACAGGAGACCATCTATTAGATCTACATCAGGGTATTGACATTCTCACTTTAGGGTAATGACGTTATCTCACATCAGGGTAATGACCTTGTCTCACATGAGGGTAATGACATTATCTCACATTAGGGTAATGACTTTATCAAATCAAACTTTATTTGTCACATGCGCCTAATACAACAAGTGTAGACCTTACCGTGAAATGCTTACTTTTACAAGCCCAGTGAAGTTCAAGAAGAGTTAAGAAAATATTTACCAAATAAACAAAAGTAAAAAATTATAACAAGTAACACAATAAAATAACAATAACGAGGATATATACAGGAGGTACTGGAACCGAGTCAGTGTGCGGGGGTAGAGATTAGTTGAGGTCATTTGTACATGTAGGTAATGACGTTATCTCACCTCAGGGTAATGACGTTATCTCACATCAGGGTAATGACATTTCTCACATCAAGGTAATTACATTATCTCACGTCAGGGTAATGACATTAACTCACATCAGGGTAATGATGTTATCGCACATCAGGGTAATGACGTTATCGCACATCAGGGTAATGACGTTATCTCACTCATTGTGGGCGTCTCTGCCGGAAGCAATCAAATACAGTTTAAGAACCAATCACTAAAATATACTTTGGAATGTTGGCAATTAGTCAATCAGATGAATTCATGGATACCATTGTTATGTCTCTGCGTCCAGTATGAAGGAAGTTAGAGGTATTGTTGCGAGGGAATGCTAACTAGTGTTAGCACAATGACTTCATGCTAGGTTGTTTTACAGTACATGTCTGTCAGTAATCAATAACCAGCCAAGGGTAACTAAAAGCTACTTTGCTGAATGTCTAATCTGTATATGGTTCGTTAGCTAGTTTCTTAGCTAGCTTGTAGCTTGCGGTTGTGAGTTTGGTAAAATAAAACCATTGCATTCTACTGGAGAATTGTAGAACTTCTGTAGTGTCTTGTTGCTGTCACAGTCAGGTAACCATAAAGGATGCAACAGGGTCAAAGTTGAACATATTTTCTGTCTGCTACAAGAAAAATGACTGTCAGAATGACAGTCTACAGAGAGTAGACCTGAGTATAAATGAAATGTTGTTTTTGCCAATGACACTTGTCACTTACAGTTTATTGACATTGTGTTAGACCTAGTATAAACCAGCCTTCAATAGTAATGCAGATATAACATCAAGTTTAATTTCAGGCGATAATAAGCAACTGGGTCTGATTAGACAATATTTGAGAGAGATTTTAGGGGTTCCATCAGGGTCTGTCTTGAGTCCCTTCAAAAGCCTCCATGAAGTATATTTGTAAGAAACTAGAAGAATATCTTTGAAATATATAATTTTATTCCATTATAGTATAATTTTTTTCATCCATTTAAACATATGCCATAGAGAGCATGAGACCATTGTGGGAGCAGCTAGGAGATTGAGGTTTTAGATATATCCATTAAAATGCCAACTCTCTCTCAGCGATGGACTTCTGCTGTTTAGATAAGACTGCGGTCTCTCTGCAGATGAGACCACCATGGTCATGGATCCACAGACACGTGCCACATATTAGACCAACTCTTTACCTGCTCCACTGGCTGCAAGTACATCACTGTGGTCTGTCCAGAAGTTCAAGCTCACACCTGGATCAACATTCTGTGTGTGTGTGTGTGTGTGTGTGTGTGTGTGTGTGTGTGTGTGTGTGTGTGTGTGTGTGTGTGTGTGTGTGTGTGTGTGTGTGTGTGTGTGTGTGTGTGTGTGTGTGTCAGTGAGTGTCAGTGAGTGAGTGAGTGAGTGTGTGTGTGTATATTCCCATTTCCCATTTGGGTCTGCACTACAGAATCTCAGACAGCACTGGTCCGAGTTGCTGACAACTTTGAGTAGTCAGTCCCCAATGGCGCAGTGTAAAAGCACACTGAACAGAATCTAATCCATAGCAAATAGTGAAACACCAGTAGATCATGTGGAATTATTCAAATAGCCCCACAAATGAAGGGTGTATTCAGTCCTGTACTACAGACCAAAATATCTCTGCTACACTGCAACTAGACTATTGTACCAGTGTAGCAGAACTGCTCATCGAGGTCACATGTGGAGGTTAGAACGTTTATCTTCTGTGGAGGATGCTCCCCTGACCCCTGACCCCTGGCCACTCTGGCACCTATCTGATCATCAGTGCCACTTTAGTGGGGACCTGCGGAGGCCCCTGTTTATGCATTAACCGGGTTGCAATAATGAGCGCCGGCCCCTGACCAATTACAAGGAGATTTACACAAGGCTCCATAGCCTCCTGCAGCACATGGGCTAATCCTCCTGGGTGATCTGCAGTGCTTTGACTCTAAAACTCTCCAACCTCTTACATAGTCATGGAACACTGTTGCTGGTAGCCCTCGTAGTGGGATTTCATATTTTCGGAGGAGGACCCTAACTATGGGGCCAGTTTGTGTGTGTGTGTCCATTCGTGCATGTTTATATGTGTATGTGTGTGAGGCAGACTGCTTGTGGAACAAATCTGGCGAACAGCCCACTCAGGACATTTGACCCTGTGGATTTTCTCGCTCCTCCATGTGGTTTTCTGGAGCTCAAACTTTTCCTCTAGCAAGGACTAAAAGGCTCAAAAGGGTGGAAAAAACAATGTTTTCTTAAGGCTTCTGGACGCCAGGTTGCATAAAAGGTTCCACATGCGTTTGCATCAAACCTCGACTGTTGAGACCACAGGTTCTGTTTTTATTGCCGTAAAACTGACTACCTAAGAAAGTACATATACATATATTCCATTCGCCCTGAATCTTATAAATGTAAATGAACTGCGAAATCAGGTTTACTCCCAAAAGGAAAACAGAGAGCTAAATGTATCTTGCATGTGCATATGCGTGAACGCTTGAATGCAGAGGTGCATGTGTGCATTTGTGTTTGTGCATAGGTGTACGTCCTGTGTGTTCATCTGTGTCTGTATGGCTGTTAAAGCACCTGAAGACTCAGAGACAAACGTTCAGAAATGAACCATTTTTGAGGCAGTTTCCCCATCATTTATTAATCAGACTTAAATGACTCGTAAATGGATTAAAGGGACCATAATTAAACACCTTATGAATGATTTATTAATACATAAAGGTTGTTTACAAACGGTTACAAATGTGGGAGTAATGATGTCTTATTGATGGTTAATGACTGCATGTTATTACAAAGATTACCTGATAGCCTTTGCATTATAAGCTGCAGTGATAAAACACATCCCAATGGAAGGCCTCCCTTGTTTAGCAATGCTGCCTCCCGACTTCCCCCTTTGGTCTTATGAGGTGGTGGTATGGGGACACAGGAGACTTTCTCTGTTCTCTAGCCCCTCTTTACCCTCTCTCCCACTATCATCTCTCCCTCTATCCTCTCCCCCTTGTCTGATAACAGTAATTGTAGGTTTCTCACTCCACAGCCTTTCAGAGAGGGGAAAGGAGAATACAAGCTACTCTGAACCCTGAAAACAGCACTATTTTAATCAGCTGTGTTAAAATAAAGCCCATGAAGATTCCTGTAGCATGAAAGGGGCCTCTATCACCTACAACCTTTTATCTGACTATACCCTTACATGAAGTCAAATGCCAAATTCATTACATTGAAAATACATTGAATCATTTTAAATGTGTAGGCTATTTATAAATGTAGCTTTAGTTCAATATCTTTAATTTGGTCACTGTATCACGTAAAATATTACACATAAAAATAAAATAAAAATACAACACATATGTAGCTGGAATAACTATACAATATTGTCTTGTGATCAAGTGAATACTCTGTGAAAGTTACATTATTACACAACAGTGCACACATGTACCCACCAATGGTACATACACCCAGCAATGGTACATACACCCAGCAATGGTACATACACCCAGCAATGCCGCAGACACCCACCAATGGTACATACACCCAACAATGCCACATACACCACCAATGGTATATACGCCCAGCAATGGCGCTTACACCCACCAATGGCGCATACACCCAGCAATGGTACATACACCAATGTCACAAACACCCAGCAATGGCACAAACACCTAGAAATGGCACAAACACCCACCAATGGTACATACACCCACCAATGGCACAAATACCCAGCAATGGCACAAACACCCACCGATGGCACATACACCCAGCAATGGTACATACACCAATGTCACAAACACCCAGCAATGGCACAAACACCTAGCAATGGCACAAACACCCACCAATGACACATACACCCACCAATGGCACATACACCCACCAATGGTACATACACCCACCAATGGTACATACACCCACCAATGGTACATACACCCACCAATGTCACATACACCCACCAATGTCACATACACCCACCAATGACGCATACACCCAGTAATGGCACATACACCCACCAATGGTGCATACACCCACGAATGGCACATACACCCACCAATGGCACATACACCCACCAATGGCGCATACACCCAGAAATGGCGCATACACCCAGTAATGGCACATGTACTCAGCAATGGTACATACACCAATGTCACATACACCCAGCAATTGTACATACACAAATGTCACATACGCCCAGCAATGCTACATACGCCAATGGTACATACACCCACCAACGGCGCATACACCCAGAAATGGCGCATACACCCAGCAATGGCACATGTACTCAGCAATGGTACATACACCTATGTCACATACACCCAGCAATGGCACAAACACCCAGCAATGGTACATACACCCAGCAATGGTACATACACCCACCAATGTCGCATACACCCAGCAATGGCACAAACACTCAGCAATGGCACATACACCCAGCAATGCCACATACACCCCCCAATGTCACATGGCCAGCAATCACTGGACAAATGAGACTGCCTGGAGGCCTAAGGCGGTGAAGTGTGCCCCAATGATAGTTAAACTTCTTTGGGATCGGTGTCCCTTCCACGGGATGGTTGATCTAACGTAGGCTAATTCGATTAGCATGAGGTTGTAAGTAAAAAGAACATTTCGCAGGACATAGACATATCTGATATTGGCAGAAAGCTTAAATTCTTGATAATCTAACTGCACTGTACAATTTACAGTGAAATAATACCATGCTATTGTTTGAAGAGAGTGCACAATTTTGAACATGAAAAGTTAATAATAAAAAAATTAGGCACATTTGTGTGATATTATATAAAACTGTCTGAGACTCCCAGCTCTGTTTGCTGCTACCATGGAGGTGGTCTACCGTGACTGGCAGGAAATGGCATGTAAACACTTTTACCACATTCCACACGCTATAAAGAAACCCCCACAGAATGGACACTAAGTTTGTGGTAGTGAACGAGGGGCATTAGCTGTAGGGGGAGGGGACCAGTGTGGGGAAAGAATGGGTCAGGCCATGTACAGTGTTATCAAACAGAAAACTTTAAGTATGGTTGTTATTCTGTGCTTCCATGTTGGATATATTCCACTCTGGAATGGGGCTCTTCCCTCATGAACTGTACAATGCATGCTGGGAACCTCAGTTCACCGGGTATGATTTTCCATCATGCTTTATGAGCACAGGGGATAAAATCTGTTTGCTCTTGGTCAAGAATGCAATTAGCAGACACACACTCAGTGATTAACGTTAGCATATCACCAGCCGTCAACCATAGGCAAACATGTTTTCCCACTGAACTGATAGGAATGGAATGTCAAATAATGAGCACGGTCACCAGTTAATAACACTTCCTGGAAAGGCATTTTACAAGGTGTTCAAAGTTCACACATATTGCTTTTTCCATCTAGATGGTAGAGATTGTAGTAGTCTAGTAGATACTGAGACTGATTTGCATCATAGTAGAAATATCAGTGTGTGTGTGTGTGTGTGTGTGTGTGTGTGTGTGTGTGTGTGTGTGTGTGTGTGTGTGTGTGTGTGTGTGTGTGTGTGTGTGTGTGTGTGCGTGTGCGTGTGTGCGTGTCCATGTTATGTAAATGTGTACCGGTGCCTTGCATGGCTGTCTTTCACCCTGCCCACACAGATTCACTCCACCCCAGTACCCATCCCTGTCCTCCAGGAGTCCTCCTGTCCATCACAGCACCACCACTCCACTCTGCCCCCAGACAAACAAAGACCCAGGCAGGGCCAGTAGATGCCAGTACTGGTTCTCACAGCCACAGCCATCCCCAGATAGCATCTCAGTCCCTCCCATCCCAGCTTGCACACATTCACCAGGACCCAGCCACACAGATAGGGTTGCAAATGAGTGCTTCTGTGAGTTCCGAGCCTGGGGAGGGACAGGGAGGTTTCAGGGTGGATACTGGGACACTGGATGGGAGCCCTGCATGGACATCACCCCCAGTGGACTACCCCTTGTTCTCCACCATTAATTGATCGATACCTGATATTTGGACTGCGATTCAGGGGCAACTCTCTGGGGCTGGAGACCACTCTCACTGATATGTGTGGGAACTGAGTGGGGGGGCCACAGAGGTGCACCTGCTGAATGGCTGTTGGGCCCTATTCCCTCTGCACCCTCAGCATTGTCAAGGGTTTCTATTCCGTTTCTCTTCTCAGTGGGCTATTTGTCAGGGGGGGAGACTATTGAAAGGGGTGACATTGGAAGGAGGGAGGCAGGGATGGAGGGAGGGAAGGAAGGAAGTGGCCGACATAGAGCCTGAAGTTCTCTCACAGCATTGAGGGTAGAGTGGTGATGTCATACAGAGGTAGAAGTTGTGGTTTTGTGTATTTGATTTAGGGACCTTTCAGATTTGGTCTATGACATATTTTCATGTGGCAAGCATGCTATTACACATGTACCCAATGTAATGACAGCAGATATGATTCATTCTCATTAGAAATTCATCAGTTACATTATAAAGGTTCACATGGCCGCGGGGCCAGACGGATTACCAAGATGTGTACTCAGAGCACGCGCCGACCAACTAGCAAGTGTCTTCACTGACATTTTCAACCTCTCCCTGACCGAGTCTGTAATACCTACATGTTTCAAGCAGACCACCATAGTCCCTGTGCCCAAGAAAGCAAAGGTAACCTGCCTAAATGACTATCACTATCACGTCGGTAGCCATGAAGTGCTGTGAAAGGCTGGTCATGGCTCACATCAACACCATCATCCCGGAAACCCTAGACCCACTCCAATTCGCATACCACCCTAACAGATCCACAGATGACGCAATCTCAATCGCACTTCACACTACCCTTTCCCACCTGGACAAAAGGAACACCTATGTGAGAATGCTGTTCATAGACTGCAGCTCAGCGTTCAACACCATAGTACCGACAAAGCTCATCACTAAGCTAATGACTTTAGGACTAAACACCTCCCTCTGCAACCTCCCTCTGGACTTCCTGACGGGCCGCCTCCAGGTGTTAAAGGAGGCAACTACACATCTGCCATGCTGACCCTCAACACTGGAGCCCCTCAGGGGTGTGTGCTTAGTCCCGTCCTGTACTCCCTGTTCACCCACCACTGCGTGGCCAGACACGACTCCAACAGCCTCATTATGTTTGCTGACGACACACCAGTGGTAGGCCTGATCACCGACAACGATGACCCAGCCTATAGGGAGGAGGTCAGAGACCTGGCAGTGTGGTGTCAGGACAACAACCTCTCCCTCAATGTGAGCAACACAAAGCAGCTGATCATGGACTACAGGAAAAGGAGGGCCAAACAGGCCCCCATTAAAGTGACTGGGCTGTAGTGGAGTGGGTCGAGAGTTTCAAGTTCCTTGGTGTCCACATCACCAATTAACTATCATGGTTCAAAATACACCAAGGCAGTCGTTAAGAGAGCACAACAACACCCTTTTCCCCTCAGGAGACTGAAAAGATTTGGCATGTATCCCCAGATCCTCAAAAGGTTCTACAGCTACACCATCAAGAGGATCCTGACTGGTTGCAATACCGCCTGGTATGGCAACTGCTCAGAATCTGACCGTAAGGCACTACAGAGGATAGTGCGTACGGCCCAGTAGATCACTGGGGCCAAGCTTCCTGCCATCCAGGACCTATATACTAGGCGGTGTCTGAGGAAGACCCAAAACATTGTCAAAGACGCCAGTCACCCAAGTCATAGATTGTACTCTCTGCTACCACACGGCAAGCTATGTACAAATTACCTCGACTAACCTATACCCCCGCACATTGACTCGGTACCGGCACCCCCTGTATATAGCCTCGTTGTTGTTATATTATTGTGTTACTTTTTATTGTTTTATTTCATTTTAATTTTTGTATTTTTTTTTCATATATACTTTTCAAGGGGTGGATCAGCTTAAAATTGCGGAAAGATTGTTGCTTCCATCAATGTAATTGTCTGCATCATTTCCAATAACCCATATATTTTTGGGGTAAATATATATGTCCATATACATACACGCATACATACATATACACATATATACATACACATACTGTACCTATATAGATATACATACTTTTTTTAGAATATACCTTTATTATTCCCCACAAACCCTACCACCCTCCCCCAATTGGAGTAAACTAATAAACACTTAGGCTTCTACCTTCAATTTATACATCTTATACACATTTTACAGACACAATATATTTTACAATAGTTATATTTTGTTTGTTTTTAGTCCTTCCTCTATTTCTGATGTCCATCCAGTTTGATTTCTATTTGCTATTTCACAATATTTCTGAACTTATATACATTTTACAGACCCGTATGTTTTACATTGGTTATCTTGTTATTAGTCCCACCCTTCAGCTCCATTCAACCCCTCCCATCTATCTCCCTACTGTCACGCCTTGGTCTTAGTATTTTGTGTTTTCTTTAATTATTTGTTCAGGCCAGGGTGTGACATGGGTTTATTGTGTTGTCGTATTGGGGTTTTTGTAGGCATTGGGATTGTGGCTGATTAGGGGTGTGTCTAGCATAGGCTTGGCTGCCTGAGGCGGTTCTCAATCAGAGTCAGGTGATTCTCGTTGTCTCTGATTGGGAACCATATTTAGGTAGCCTGGGTTTTACTGTGTATTTTGTGGGTGATTGTTCCTGTCTCTGTGTAGTGTTCTCCAGATAGGCTGTAAGTAGGTTTTCACGTTTCGTTTGTTGTTTTTGTATTTATTTTAGTTATTTCATGTATCGCTATTTTTTCATTAAAGAACATGAGTAACCACCACGCTGCATTTTGGTCCGACTCTCCTTCAACGGAAGAAAGCCGTTACACCCACATCATATATTTTGGATTTCTATTTGCCATATATTTTTCAACTGTGCTGTGATGCTTCACACAAGTACTGAACCTTTCTATTCTCATAGCTTCTACAGATTGTAAATTAAAAATAAACATTTTTGCTAAAATAATCATTATAGTATTGATTGATTGACTATAGCTTTTCAAATTACCCAGTATTGCTATCTGCAGAGTTTGTTATTGGCAAATGTTGTAATTCTTCTGCCATTCCTGGACCTGTGACCAAAAACGAGCCACATATGGACAATACCAAAATAAATTATCTAATGTCTCTGCCTCGTCACAGCAGAATCTTCAGAGCTGGGAAGATTGTATCTCCCATATATATAACATTCTATTGGTTGCAAGAATTTTGTACAGTCATTTAAATTGAAAAATGTGAAGTTTTGAATCCGGCGTTTTGCGTATCAAATCATAAACCCTGTGGCATGGAATGGGTACATCGAAAATCTCTTTCCAACTATTTTGCCATTTATATGGCACAGCTGTCAGTTTTTTGGTCCTTAAATTAAATTGGGATATGTTTTTATTTATCACACTTTTGAACATACATTTCCATATGTCTGTGTTAGCTGCATGTGTGACATAACTCCACCAGTCCTATTTATGATATTTTTCATTGTCACGCCCTGACCTTAGAGAGCCTTTTTATGTCTCTATTTTGTTTTCTATGTTTTGGTTTTCTATGTTTTGGCCAGGTATGGTTCTCAATCAGGGACAGCTGTCTATTGTTGTCTCTGATTGGGAATCATACTTAGGCAGCCTTTTTCCCTTTTGTATTTTGTGGGTTGTTATCTTTGTTAGTGGCACTATAGCCCTAGTAAGCTTCACGGTCATTTCTTTGTTTCTTTGTTTCTTGTTTTGTTGGTGACATTTACACAAATAAAGGAAAATGTACGCTCACCACGCTGCACCTTGGTCCAGTCATTTCCACCACGACATCCGTGACATTTGTTTTTTTTAATCAATTCGAATATTTGAGTTTAACCACAATATTTGTTGTATTATTTGTTCTGTCTTTACAGTTGGATTAAACTGAAATTGCAACCAACTTGTTGGATTAAAAAATTACGATATTTTGGAGATTATTTCCTTTTCAAACAACCGAAAGTGATTAGGTGTAATCTGAATAAAGGGGAAAAGGCCCTTCTTGAACATAGGATGAGACATTCCTACCAATTTACTAGAGAACCTGTTTGTATTTAAGTATAACTTTTGTATGACTGATGCCTTTAGTGAGAGGTCTAATGCTTTAATATTAATAATTTCTGCCCTCTGAATTCATATTCGTTATATAAATAGGCCCTTTTAATTTTGTCTGGGTTGCTGTTCCAAATAAAATTGAAGATTTTTTGTTCATATAATTTAAAAAGCAGGGCACTAGGTGTAGGCAAAACCGTAAGCAAATAGGTCAACTGTGATATGACTAAAGAGTTAATCAGGGTGATTACACCACAAATAGACAGGTATTTTCCTTTCCATGGTAGCAAGATCTTATCTATTTTTGCTAACATTCTATTAAAACTTATTGGAGTAAGATCATTTATTTCAGGATATGTATACCGAGTATGTACACATCTCCGTCAGACCATTTAATTGGTAAACTACATGGTAATGTAAAACTTGCATTTTTTAGTGATCCAATACGCAATATAGTACGCTTATCATAATTTGGTTTTAATTCAACTCTATTTGTGTGTCTCTGACTTTCTCACTCATCTTTATTCAGGCGAGACCATTGGGTTCTTATTGACCTCCCTGACCAAGACCCTTCACCTCCCTGACCAAGGCCCTTCCCCAAACCTGTCTCGGAGCTCTACGGACAATTATTTTGATCTCATGGCTTGGTTTCTGTTCTGACATGCACTTTCAACTGTGGGACGTTATATAGACAGGTGTGTGCCTTTCCAAATCATGTCCAATCAATTGAATTTAACACAGGTGGACTCCAATCAAGTTGTAGAAACATCTCAAGGATGATCAATGGAAACAGGATGCACCTGAACTCAATTTCGAGTCACATAGCAAAGGGCCTGAATACTTATGTAAATTAGGTATTTCTGTTTCGTATTTTTTATAAATGTGCAGCATTTTCTAAAAACCTGTTTTCGCTTTGTCATTATGGGGTATTGTGTAGATTAATGATAGGGAAATTATTTCATCCATTTTAGAATAAAAGGCTGTAACTTAACAAAATGTGGAAAAAGTCATGGGGTCTGAATACTTTCCGAATGCACTGTAAGTGAATTATATATACAAAAAGTTCTGTGATTTCTCAACAATTCACCCAATAAGGAGGAAAATACCCTCAAGTTAAAGATGACAGTCTTTTTACTTTTTACCTCATAGTCATTGTATAATTTCAAATCCAAAGTGCTGGATTAAAGAGCCAAGACAACAACAAATGTATCACTGTCTCAATACATTTGGAGCTGACTAACTGTTGTTCCTCTTTCCAACAGCCACAAGTTAACGGTGCAGAAGAACAAAGACATAAAGATGATTTTCACCAGCACAAATAGTGTCACAAACCCACAATTACACTTAATGACTGAACAATGTCATCTGGACTGCTGGCTGGCCTTTGACCCTTGGTTTATTAGGAGCTTTAATGATGAACATAACTCTGTCAGCAGGGGAGGACTGGGGACTGAAGGCTCAGGGGTGGGAGGAGGACAGGTGCCCATCATGGTTTGGGGCAATGCCATTTTAATTCCAGCCAAGTCAGGAAGAACACTGCAATTCCCATTCCAATTCCAAAATCTTCTTATTGATAAACATTGGATAGAATTTCAGTGTGCTTCCTGAATTGAAATGGAATTGACCCCAATCCTGGTGCCCACTAAGGTGTATGTCTCAAATGGGATGACAGCTTTACCAGGTCAAACGATTAGAAGCAGGTGCAATTGTGGGATTTGAACCCAGTCCGTACTTGAGAAGGCAATGTCCTTCCAAGAAGGAATTCCTAATTGGGCTGAGGGTGATATTGATTTTAACTCACAGGTCGAGAGTGTGTCCTACAAAAGGACAATGGACTAGACAACAGTCACATTCAATGAGTGATTGCTGTGGATTTCACCAAGCTAGTCACATTCAAGGAGTGATTGCTGTGGATTTCACAAAGCTACAGTCACATTCACGGAGCGATTAGTGTGGATTTCACAAAACTGTTGGTTGCAGTCACTGTAAAGTTTCCAAATCCTAATATTGATAGTAAAAAAGGATGTTATAGTCTGTTGTAATGAGAATATTGTGTCATGGAAACAGAAGCACAGGTCCACAGGTGCACATATTCCAGTTACTTATTGGCATGCACCCATTAAGAACATGACTGGAAAAAGTCTTCAATCCCCATGGATTGATGAGGAACTGAAATATTGTATGGTTGAGAGGGCAAAAGGAATGGCAAATAAGTCTGGCTGCACAACCCATTGTCAAACGTATTGCAAATAGAGAAATCATGTGACTAAACTGAATAAAAAGAAGAAGAAACTACACTATGAAACGAAGATAAATGACATAAAGAATGATAGTAAAAAGCTTTGGAGCACCTTAAATGACATTTTGGGAAAAAAGGCAAACTCAGCCTCCATCATTTATTGAATTAGATGGTTCATTCATCACAAAACCAACTGATATTGCCAACTACTTTCATGATTTTTTCATTGGCAAGATGATCAAACTTAGGGATGCCATGCTAGTAAAAAACGCTGACATTACACATCCAAGTATATCTGACCAAATAATGAAAGACAAGCATTGTGGAAGTGTGGAAGAGGTGAGAAAATGATTGGTGCCTATCAACAATGACAAGCCACCGGGGTCTGACAACTTGGATGGAAAATTATTGAGGATAATAGTGGACAATATTGCCACTCTTATTCGCCATTTGTTCAATTTAAGGCTACTAGAATGTGTGTGCCCCCAGGCTTGGAGGGAAGCTAAAGTTATTCCAAATCAAATTCAAATCAAATGTATTTATATAGCCCTCCTTACATCAGCTGATATCTCGAAGTGCTGTACAGAAACCCAGCCTAAATCCCCAAAAAGCAACCCAAGAATAGTAAAGCCCCCTTTACTGGATCAAATATCCAACCAATCAGCCTGTTACCGACCCTTAGTAAACTTTTGGAAAAATTGTGCTATTTTACAGTATTTTACAGTAAACAAATTACAGTTAAAAAACTTCCAGCATTATTATAGGGAAGGACATTCAACAAATTATGATTGGTACAAAGATTGTGGGGGCTGTTTTGTAAGAATTCAGTGCAGCTTTTGACATTATTGATCATAGTCTTCTGCTGGAAAAACATATGTGTTATGGATTTACACCCCCTGCTATATTGTGGATAAAGAGTTACCTGTCTAACAGAACACAGAGGGTGTTCTTTAATGGAAGCCTTTCCAACATAATCCAGGTAGAATCAGAAATTCCCCAGGGCAGCTGTCTAGGCCCATTACTTTTAAAAATCTTTACTAATGACATGCCACTGTCAGTTTCTATGTATGCGGATGACTCAACTGTATACATGTCAGCTATTACAGCGACTGAAATGACTTAACAAAGAGTTGCAGTTAGTTTCGGAGTGGGTGGCAAGGAATAAGTTAGTCCTAAATATTTCCAAAACTATAAGCATTGTATTTGGGACAAATCATTCACTAAACCATAAACCTCAACTAAATCTTGTAATAAATAATGTGGAAATTGAGCAAGTTGAGGTGTCTAAACTGCTTGGAGTAACCCTGGAATGTAAACTGTCATGGTCAAAACATATTGATACAACAGCAGCTAAGATGAGGAGAGGTATATCAATAATAAAGTGCTGCTCTGACAGCACTATCAACAAGGCAGGTCCTACAGGCCCTGGTTTTGTCGCAACTGGACTACTGTTCAGTCGTGTGGTCAGGTGCCACAAAAAATAACTTAGGAAAATTGCAATAGGCTCAGATCAGGGCAGCACGGCTGACCCTTAGATGTACACAGAGAACTAATATTAATAATATGCATGTCAATCTCTCCTGGCTGAAAGTGGAGGAGAGATTGACTTCATCACTACTTTTATTTATGAGAGGTATTGACATGTTGAATGCACTAAGCTGTCTGTCTAAACTACTGGCACACAGCTCGGACACCCATGCATACCCCATAAGACATGCCACAAGAGGTCTCTTCCCAGTCCCCAAGTCCAGAACAGACTATGGGAGGCACACAGTACTACATAGAGCCACGACTACATGGAACTCTATTTCACATCAAATAACTGACACAAGCAGTAAAATTAGATTTGAAAAAACAGATAAAAATACCCCTTATGGAACAGCGGGGACTGTAAAGCAACACAAACATTGGCACAAACACATGCATACGCACACACACACAATAACATGCGCACTATACACACATGTACACATGGATTTAGTACTGTAGATATGTGGTAGTGGTGTAGGGGACAGACGGCACCCAGTGTGTTGTGGAATCTGTGAATGTATTGTTATGTTTTTAAAATTGTATGAACTGCCTTAATTTTGCTCGACACCAGGAAGAGTAACTGCTGCCTTGGCAACAGCTAATTGGGATCCATAATAAATACAAATACAAATATCATTAGATGGAACTAAGGGAAACATTACACAGCAGTTGCTATGCAACTACAATGTTCTTACTGCAACTATGACTGTGTCATTACATTGTTAACTTAATAAGTGTTACCATTTTTCAAAGCAAGAAGATGCAATCTTCAACACCCAATATTTCCTTCTCATATTGAAACAAATCAGCCAATTATAGTGAGGTATCAAACCTGCTACTTTAACCTTTACCTGTCCAACTCAGGTCATTGTTGTCATCGCTGCAGATCAGGCTGTGTGACTTCCTCTAATCCCTTCCTCCCCATGTCAACACAGTGTCAATCTCACAGGTCTCCTCTATAAGCCGGGGCTGTGGTCCACTGGTATGCCATGCATCATGCCCCAGCCATGATCTGAAGGAGGGGGTCGAGGGGGTGGAGTCAGAGCGATGGAAGACGAGGAGGAGTATGAAAACATCCATAATTAGCAGATTTAAATAAAGTCCACTTTCCAGCCATCTGGCTAGTGTTTGGGAGGGATAGGGGTGGAGGGATAGGGGTGGAGGGATAGCGGTGGAGGGAAAAGGGGGGCAGGAGGGGGTAAGCGGGGCTGCCTAAGAAGGCTAATAAAGCTGAGAGGTGAAACCACTTATTTTCATTCCAGTATCCTAGAAGTTGCTCCCCCAGGCAGGACAGGAGCCAAAAGAAGCTCAAGTTAAACCTGTCTCACTGGACTCTGGGATCAAAATGTAGAATACAATGTGCCATTCACCGATTGGAAAGAGAACGTGACCTCCCAGCAAACTTGTGCTGTCTCTCTTGTCGTGATGTGTGTTTTGTGTATATTTCTTTTTTTAATCCCAGCTTCCGTCCCCTCAGGAGGCCTTTTGCTTCTTGGTTGCCTTTTTTGCTTTTTTTTGTCATGGTAAATAAGAATTTGTTCTTAACTGACTTGCCTAGTTCAAAGGAAGGTTAAATAAACAAAATACAAAAACAGGGGACATCCAGGGTACGATGATGTTCCAGGGACATCCTAATGACGTTTTGTTTGCTGTGCTCTAGAAACACATTATAGAACACAAACGTGTAAAATGTGTCAAATACAATGATACTTCTCACTACATTATTTATCAGACTAAAGTATGGGGTGCCATATGAGTTGGGCACCCGAGTGGCGCAGCAGTCTAAGGCACTGCATCTCAGTGCTAGAGGCATCACTACAGACCCTGGTTCGATCTTGGGCTGTATCATAACCGGCTGTGATCCAGAGTCCAATAGAGCGGTGCACAATTGGCCCAGCATCATCCGTGTTAGGGGAGGGTTTGGCCGGGGTAGGCCGTCATCGTAAAATAACAATTTGTACTCAACTTACCTAGTTACTGTTGAAGTCGGATGTTAACATACACTTAGGTTGGAGTCATTAAAACTTGTTTTTCAACCACTCCACAAATTTCTTGTTAATTAACAAACTATAGTTTTGGCAAGTTGGTTAGGAGATCTACTTTGTGCAAGACACAAGTAATTTTTCCAACAATTGTTTACAGACAGATTATTTAACTGTATCACAATTCCAATGGGTCAGAAGTTTATATGCACTAAGTTGAATGTGCCTTTAATAGCTTGGAAAATGACATAAAATGAAGTCATGGCTTTAGAAGCTTCAGATAGGCATTTGAGTCAATTGGAGGTGTACCTGTGGGTGTATTTCAAGGCCTACCTTCAAACTCAGTGCCTCTTTGCTTGACATCATGAGAAAATCAAAAGAAATCAGCCAATACCTCAGAAAAAAAATTGTAGACCTCCACAAGTCTGGTTCATCCAAATGCCTGAAGGTACCACGTTCATCTGTACAAACAATAGTACGCAAGTGTAAACACCATGGGACCATGCAGACGTCATACCGCTCAGGAAGGAGATGCATTCTGTCTCTTAGAGATGAAAGTACTTTGGTTCGAAAAGTGCAAATCAATCCCAGAAGAACAGCAAAGGACCTTGTGAAGATGCTGTAGGAAACAGGTCCCAAAGTGTCTTTATTGACAGTAAAACAAGTCCTATATCGACATAACCTGAAAGGCCGCTCAGTAAGGAAGATGCCACTGCTCCAAAACCGCCATAAAAAGCCATACTACGGTTTGCAACTGCACATGGGGACAAAGATTGTACTTTTTGGAGAAATGCCCTCTGGTCTGATGAAACCAAGCCAAAGAACACCATCCCAACCGTGAAGCACGGGGGTGGCAGCATCATGTTGTGGGGGTGCTTTGCTGCAGGAGGGACTGGTGCACTTCACAAAATAGATGGCATCATGAGGAGGGACAATTATGTGCATATATTGAAGCAACATCTCAAGACATCAGTCAGGAAGTTAAAGCTTGGTCACAAATGGGTCTTCCAAATGGATAATGACCCCTAGCATGCTTCCAAAGTTGTGGCAAAACGGCTTAATGACAACAAAGTCAAGGTATTGGAGTGGAAATCACAAAGACCTGACCTCAATCCTATAGAAAGTTTGTGGGCAGAACTGAAAAAGCGTGTGCGAGCAAGGAGGCCTACAAACCTGACTCAGTTACACCAGCTCTGTCAGGAGGAATGGGCCAGAATTCCCCCCAACTTATTGTGGGAAGCTTGTGGAAGGCTTCCTGAAAAATTTGACCCAAGTTAAACATTTTAAAGGCAATGCTACCAAATACTAATTGAGTTTATGTAAACTTCTGACCCACTGGGAATGTGATGAAAGAAATAAAAGCTGAAATAAATAATTTTCTCTACTATTATCCTGACATTTCACATTCTTAAAATAAATAGGTGATCCTAACTGACTTAAGACAGTGCATTTTTACTTGGTTTAAATGTCAGGAATTGTGAAAAACTGAGTTTAAATGTATTTGGCTAAGGTGTACGTAAACTTCCGACTTCAACTCTATATAAAGGTTAAATAAAGAAATAAAATAAAACATTATTTGTCCCTCCTGAAACTGTAGAATATGGATCTACAGTCGCTGATGTGCATCACACCACCCTTAGAATAGACTGTGGAGCTATAGTGGCTGATGTGCATCACACCACCCTTAGAATAGACTGTGGATCTATAGTGGCTGATGTGCATCAATCCACCCTTAGAATAGACTGTGGATCTATAGTGGCTGATGTGCATCACACCACCCTTAGAATAGACTGTGGATCTATAGTGGCTGATGTGCATCACACCACCCTTAGAATAGACTGTGGATCTATAGTGGCTGATGTGCATCACACCACCCTTAGAATAGACTGTGGATCTATAGTGGCTGATGTGCATCACACCACCCTTAGAATAGACTGTGGATCTATAGTGGCTGATGTGCATCACACCACCCTTAGAATAGACTGTGGATCTATAGTGGCTGATGTGCATCACACCACCCTTAGAATAGACTGTGGATCTATAGTGGCTGATGTGCATCACACCACCCTTAGAATAGACTGTGGATCTATAGTGGCTGATGTGCATCACACCACCCTTAGAATAGACTGTGGATCTACAGTCGCTGATGTGCATCACACCACCCTTAGACTGTGGATCTATAGTGGCTGATGTGCATCAATCCACCCTTAGAATAGACTGTGGATCTGCAGTCGCTGACGTGCATCAATCCACCCTGGGAAAAGACTGTGGATCTATAGTGGCTGATGTGCATCAATCCACCCTGGGAAAAGACTGTGGATCTATAGTGGCTGATGTGCATCACACCACCCTGGGAAAAGACTGTGGATCTATAGTGGCTGATGTGCATCACACCACCCTTAGAATAGACTGTGGATCTATAGTGGCTGATGTGCATCACACCACCCTGGGAAAATACTGTGGATCTATAGTGGCTGATGTGCATCACACCACCCTGGGAAAAGACTGTGGATCTATAGTGGCTGATGTGCATCACACCACCCTTAGAATAGACTGTGGATCTACAGTCGCTGATGTGCATCACACCACCCTTAGAATAGAATATGGATCTACAGTCGCTGATGTGCATCACACCACCCTTAGAATAGACTGTGGATCTATAGTGGCTGATGTGCATCACACCACCCTGGGAAAAGACTGTGGATCTATAGTGGCTGATGTGCATCACACCACCCTGGGAAAAGACTGTGGATCTATAGTGGCTGATGTGCATCACACCACCCTGGGAAAAGACTGTGGATCTATAGTGGCTGATGTGCATCACACCACCCTGGGAAAAGACTGGGGATCTACAGTTGCTGACGTGCATCACACCACCCTGGGAAAAGACTGTGGATCTGCAGTCTTTGAGGTGCATCACACCATGGGAAAAGAGTCAAAGGAGGAAATGAGAACACCAGATCCGATTGCCTTGTTTGAGTCCCTGAATAAAGTGACCAAGGACCAAGAGAATGCCTCTATCCACAAACGTAGTGCTCTGAAATTAGGGACAAAACATTCTGTCAGAGCTCATGATTGATCAGTCTGGAGTGTTTTGTCAAAATTCTGCCATCCTTACATCCACTCCCCCCAGGCACTTCCTATAATCAAAGGCCCAGTGCCCACCCATGGCTAATTACATATTAAAATAAACTTCAGCAAGGCCTGATTTAAAGCAGCCTCCCTTGGACCTGAGCAACACAAAGGGTGAGTCCCAGATGGCACCCTATTCCCTATATAGTGCACTACTTTTGACCAGGGCCCAATAGGGGGAATAGAGTGCCATCTGGGACACAGCCATAGAGATAGATAAAGAGAGAGATCCAGATCAATATTGAAGGGGCCACTATTGTTTGCTAAAATGCCAGAGAGGGTGAGATAAATCAGATAGCTGAGGGAAGAGAAGAGACCCGCGATCTTGTTCTCACGGCTCCCCGGGCCACTGCACTCAGAACAGACACACCTGGCCTAACAAAGCCCAGGAACAGTGGGAGGGACAGACACACACACGCAAACACAGATGCATGCTCACCCACTCACATGCTCACACAGACGCTCACACACAACCAATGTTAGACACGCTTTTGAACCGGATGGATTTCACTAACATTATTGTATATACTATGGTACACATGCAAAACCGGAGGGTAAAGCAGCACATTTACATGTATGTGTATCTGCAGCTGCAGGCTCATTCTCTAAGGTTATACAGGGTGGACAGAGATGCAGGCATTGTCAGAACACTGAGGAAGTACACTGGAGGTTTATACATGCTGAGCCACTCTTGTGATTCTTCTGTGAAGATGCAGTAGACTGTTAAAGATCACTACCAGACTGTAAAGTCAACAGTACCTCAACGTGCCAGTTTGTAGAATGTGTCTTCACAGCACAAGGCACCTGTAACCATATACAGGAAAAGCCCACTTGCACTCTCAGCCTTTGGGTTTGCAGATGGCTCTTCAGGATGCGTCAGTGTGCCAGACCACACCGCATTACAGTACCTAAAGAGTGCTGAAGGAGAGCCAGCTTCCAAACTTCACAGAATAGGATAAAAAAGGGGATATGTAACTGAGAGATGACTGAATTGGGGGTGGTGAGAGATGGGAAATAATCAGTTTAGGGGGAAAGCGAGACGTGTGAGACTAACCGAATAATCACACGAGGGGCTGAAGTCCAAACTTACAGGGTTACAGCTTTCTCTGAATAAACTCTCACTTTTTCACTTTTTCACTTTTTCACTCCTCCCCTTCTCCCCTCCTCCTCTCCTCTTCTCTCATTCTCTCATTCTCCCCTCCTCCTCCCCTTCTCCCCTCCTCCCCTCCTCTCCTCTTCACTCCTTCTCCCCTCCTCCTACCCCTCCCCTCCTCCCCTCCTCCTCTCCTCCCCTCCTCCTCTCCTCTTTCTCTCATTCTCCTCTCCTCCTCCCCTTCTCCCCTCCTCCCCTCCTCCTCCTCTCCTCTTCTCTCATTCTCCCCTCCTCCTCCCCTTCTCACCTCCTCCCCTCCTCCTCTCCTCTTCTCTCATTCTCCCCTCCTCCTCCCCTTCTCCCCTCCACCCCTCCTCCTCTCCTCTTAACTCCTTCTCCCCTCCTCCTACCCTTCTCCCCTCCTCCTACCCTTCTCCCCTCCTCCCCTCCTCCTCTCCTCTTCTCTCATTCTTCCCTCCTCCTCCCCTTCTCACCTCCTCCCCTTCTCCCCCCTCCACCGCTCCTCCTCTCCTCTTCTTCTCTCCTTCTCCCCTCCTCCTACCCTTCTCCCCTCCTCCACCCCTCCTCCTCTCCTCTTCACTCCTTCTCCCCTCCTCCTCCACTTCTCCCCTCCTCCTCACTCCTCCTACCCTTCTCCCCTCCTCCTACCCTTCTCCCTCCCTCCTACCCTTCTCCCCTCCTCCTCACTCCTCCTACCCTTCCCCTCCTCCTACCCTTCTCCCCTCCTCCTCACTCCTCCTCACCTCCTCCCCTCCTCCCCTTCTCCCCTCCTCCTCCCTCCTTCTCCTTTCCTCCCCCCTCCTCCTCCCTCCTTCTCGACCCAGTTCTTAATCATCTGTTGTTGGATTCCTCCTTAAATCATCCTGTCACTTCTCACACTCAGCGCCTGTGGAGCGTGAGCCGAGCCTGAGCTGGTTTCAATTTGAGTCCCGGTAGAAGTTAATACGTTTGTGATAAATTCTGCTGAGTCTGGCTGAAGCTGGAGCTGATTTGGAAGCGGTGTTTGCTTACGGCTCCTGCCTTGATTACCTACCCAGCTACCTCTCGTCCTAGACTTCATTGGGAAAACACAAAGAGAGCCTCTGTTTTCCACTCTGACCCCTGATGCAACACGACCCCATGCAGAGAGAAGCCTGCTATTGTTGCTTCTTAGAGGGCTTAGGTTACAGGTGGGCCCAGGTATTAAAAAGATAACAGTGACGTGGTGAATGCATGGCTGCTGGCTACTGCAATAGTATACGTGGTGCCAAGGGGGAAAAGTAGATGTCCTTTCTTGCCAGTACAGGACACAAAAGTGCACACACATTTTGTTATACTACAACAATGACCGGGGAGCCTCTACTCTGCTGACACTGACAAACAGATCAATACACATGATGTTGTCTGATCCGTATAATCAGCCTACGAAAAAGGGAGACACAAATACAATATGACATCCATCTAACCTGGAGGAGGAAATTATTGTCCAAAAACAAACAAAAGTGGCACTGACCCAATGAAAAAGACAGTGAATATGCACATTTACCTGGGATATGGCCTATGTTCTCTAATGGTGCCAATAAGAGGCTACTATTAGCTGGATTAAATTAAGAATTTTCATAACTGAATGACAGATTGGAGTCTTTTCATTGTCATCTCATTAAATCAATAGCCATTTTCTTTCCAAAACAGTTTTTCCGCGATTGCATTTTTTAATATTGCATATGCATGGCTGGGACTCTCTGCTTTTCACGGACAGTCACAACTCAACAATAATCTATTTGGTATTTGCAGCGCGTGCTGCCCAAATTGCAGGTCCTTCCGACAGTAGTCTATGCTATTTAAAACAATCCACAGCTTTTTAAAGAAGCTAATGATCCTCTGTGGCCAAATCATGCTTTCTGGGGTATTATCCTATTTTGAATGAGTGTATTTATTTATGTATAGAGAGGAGTAAGCTAATTAGGCTATATCATTTTGCCAATTTAATTCAATTGACTTTAGTTTCCTCTAGTCATACACACCACCTACGCCTTTTAATATGTCATACACACCACCAGTCATGATGTTTTCATCTGATGGTCAAACAATCATCTAACCAAGGCGCTCCTGCAGGCTACACGTGCACATTCCTCCACCCACAAAAAAAATTCAGCATCCAAACCTCAACAGTGCGCTGTGCACCCGGAATCTGATGAATGGAATGAGGCATCTGTTAAAAAACAACTACTTGTATTGTAATGACATTCTGCAATTGTCATTAGGCCTACATTTGTAGCCTAATTGATGAAGCCACTGTTGTTCTCGTGCGCTTCGACTTCGGTCTCGGCCACAAATCTCTGCATTGACAAAATGTAAGTGTTCTCCTCAAACCACAATGCAATGTGGAGCGTATTCCACCCAGTTTGGTGTCAATATGGAGCGTATACCACCCAGTTTCATGTCAATGTGGAGCGTATACCACCCAGTTTCATGTCAATGTGGAGCGTATACCACCCAGTTTGGTGTCAATGTGGAGCGTATACCACCCAGTTTCATGTCAATGTGGAGCGTATACCACCCAGTTTCATGTCAATGTGGAGCGTATACCACCCAGTTTAGTGTCAATGTGGAGCGTATACCACCCAGTTTGGTGTCAATGTGGAGCGTATACCACCCAGTTTCATGCGTATACCACCCAGTTTGGTGTCAATGTGGAGCGTATACCACCCAGTTTCATGTCAATGTGGAGCGTATACCACCCAGTTTGGTGTCAATGTGGAGCGTATACCACCCAGTTTGGTGTCAATGTGGAGCGTATACCACCCAGTTTCATGTCAATGTGGAGCGTATACCACCCAGTTTGTATACCACCCAGTTTGTCAATGTGGAGCGTATACCACCCAGTTTCATGTCAATGTGTCAATGTCAATGTGGAGCGTATACCACCCAGTTTCATGTCAATGTGGAGCGTATACCACCCAGTTTCATGTCAATGTGGAGCGTATACCACCCAGTTTCATGTCAATGTGGAGTCGTATACCACCCAGTTTCATGTCAATGTGGAGCGTATACCACCCAGTTTCATGTCAATGTGGATGTCGTATACCACCCAGTTTCATGTCAATGTGGAGCGTATACCACCCAGTTTCATGTCAATGTGGTATACCACCCAGTTTCATGTCAATGTGGAGCGTATACCACCCAGTTTCATGTCAATGTGGAGCGTATACCACCCAGTTTCATGTCAATGTTACCACCCATGTCATGTCAATGTGGCGTATACCACCCAGTTTCATGTCAATGTGTATACCCAGTTTCATGTCAATGGTGTAGTATGTGTTTCATAATAGCATATACCACCCAGTTTCATGTCAATGTGGAGGTATACCACCCAGTTTCATGTCAATGTGGAGTATACCACCCAGTTTCATGTCAATGTGGAGTGTATACCACCCAGTTTCATGTCAAGTATACCACCCAGTTTCATGTCAATGTGGAGCGTATACCACCCAGTTTCATGTCAATGTTACCACCCAGTTTCATGTCAATGTGTATACCACCCCATGTCAATGTGGAGGTATACCACCCAGTTTCATGTCAATGTGTTACCACCCAGTTTCATGTCAATGGAGCGTATACCACCCAGTTTCATGTCAATGTGGAATGTATACCACCCAGTTTTGTCAAGTAATGTTAACCAGTTTGGTGTAGTAGCCTATAGGTTTTCTGCAGTAATGTAATGTTAACTAGTTTGGTGTCAATGTAGCCTATAGGTTTTCTGCAGTAATGTTAACTAATGGTGTAGTAGCCTATAGGTTTTCTGCAGTAATGTTAACTAATGGTGTAGTAGCCTATAGGTTTTCTGCTAATGTTAACTAAGGTTTTCTGCAGTAATGTTAACTAATGGTGTAGTAGCCTATAGGTGCAGTAATTTCTGCAGTAATGTTAACTAATGGTGTAGTAGCCTATAGGTTTTCTGCAGTAATGTTAACTAATGGTGTAGTAGCCTATAGGTTTTCTGCAGTAATGTTAACTAATGGTGTAGTAGCCTATAGGTTTTCTGCAGTAATGTTAACTAATGGTGTAGTAGCCTATAGGTTTGCTGCAGTAATGTTAACTAATGGTGTAGTTGCCTATAGGTTTGCTGCAGTAATGTTAACTAATGGTGTAGTAGCCTATAGGTTTTCTGCAGTAATGTTAACTAATGGTGTAGTAGCCTATAGGTTTTCTGCAGTAATGTTAACTAATGGTGTAGTAGCCTATAGGTTTGCTGCATTAGTTGTGATTGGCTCACGTTTTAAAGATATGGAGCACCACACTATTTATTTTGCAGGATGCCGTAATGGACCTATCACCTTACTCTCCCCCTGGTGGCGTCCCTAGTGAATGCTTGGGAAACACATCAGGAACTTATGGAAGGGAGTCTGCCTGATCCACAACATCAACACCATGACAATAAGGGCTGGAAAATGTAACATTTCATTAAAGAGAGTTGTGTCACAATCTGAGGATTTTCCAATCAAACATCTGTTTTAGTCCAACTAAATGTAAAATGTAGAAAATAAATCTTGTAGAAATGAAATGCTTGAGCAATTGGTTTGTGGATGAAGGACCAGCCCCTTTTCCTCGTGTGTAATTACAAAACCCTCTCAACGGACCACTGAGCTCGACATAGACGTATTGCAGCATGATCATTATTGGTTATTTTCTAGGACCTACTCTACCTTTTCAGACAAGTCTTCATTGTACCTGGAGAGAAATGATTCCCAGTCGTAGAGGAGCTGACTGGTAGCTAGCAGCTAGCAGCTACACCATAAGTGACAATGGCATTTAGTAAAACAAACCTCGCAGCCATTTAATAGTCATCCATGGTAACCTTTGGAAAACGGCATGATGTTGGTAAGCACCCGTTTGGCCATCATTAACCAGCTGGAAATGAGTAGAGCCTTTCACTGCCAGACAAAGTGATTGGACGGCATCCGCCAGTAACCCAACACAGCGGCCAATTAGAGATAATTTAAGACTAAAGTAATTTGGACAGTTTTTCTGGATATGACTGTAGAGGTCTTGTTGCCGTTGTTGAACACATACAAATGAGCAATCGAGTGAAGGGGATATTTTGACAGGTTTTTGGCAAAAACCAGAGAGAGAGATCATGGAGAGACAGAGGTGATATGTTGCCTAACATCCCTGTGTTGATTTGAGGTAAAGTAATGGGGTTAAGCGAGGTCTAGCTAGCATGGTTGTGGATTACCAGAAAAAATTCATTGGGCACAGACGTCAATTCATCGTCTATTCCACATTGGTTCAATGTAATTGAATTGAAATGACGTGGAAACAACGTTGATTCAACCAGTGTGTGACCAGTGGAAAATGTAACAAAACAAAGGGTCTCCCAACTTCAACTCACCTGTCCCCCAATTACCTTTCCATAAACATGCTGAATCGCTGCATGAACACAGAGGATAAATGTACCTAGGTGGTCGGACTTCCCCACTTAAGAAATCTGACGATTGTTCTTGTAGGAAAACAGCGCGAAATTTGTCCAGCAGCCAAAGAACATAAGGCTACTCTTTAGTCTGGGCATGCTTTACTGAGAACATTCAACTCTGGTGCTTTCATTTAGTACTTTCCAAAAGTGTGGGAGAAGTTGTGGATAAAAATGTAAATGTAATTCTTTACACTTACAGTACCAGTCAAAAGGTTAGACACACGTTTTTCTTAATTTTTACTATTTTCTACATTGTAGAATATTAGTGAAGACATCAAAACTATGAAATAGCATATATGCAATCATGTAAACAAAAAAGTGTTAAACAAATCAAAATATTTTTTTGACGACAGCGTCGCACACTGTTGACATTCTCTCAACCAGATTCACCTGGAATACTTTTCCAACAGTCTTGAAGGAGTTCCCACATATGCTGAGCACTTGTTGGTTGCTTTTCCTTCACTCTGCGGTCCAACTCATCCCAAACCGTCTCAATTGGGTTAAGGTAGGGTGATTGTGGAGGCCAGGTGATCTGATGCAGCACTCCATCACTCTCCTTCTTGGTCAAATAGCTCTTCCACAGCCTGGAGGTTTGTTTTGGGTCATCGTTCTGTTGAAAATCAACTGATAGTCCAACTAAACGCAAACCAGATGGGATGGCGTATCCTTGCAGAATGCTGTGGTAGCCATGCTGGTTAAGTGTGCCTTGAATTCTAAATAAATCACAGTGTCACCAGAAAAGCACCCCCACACCATCACAACACGTCCTTCGTTCACCTACTCTGCGTCTCACAAAGACACGGGGGTTGGAACCAAAAATCTCAAATTTGGACTCAGACCAAAGGACAGAATTCCATCAGTCTAATGTTTCTTGGCCCAAGCAAGTCTCTTCTTCTTACTGGTGTCCTTTAGTAGTGGTTTCTTTGCAGCAATTCGATCATGAAGGCCTGATTCCCGCAGTCTCCTCTGAACAGTTGATGTTGAGATGTCTGTTACTGGAACTATGTGAAGCATTTATTTGGGCTGCAACCTGAAGTGCAGTTAACTGTAGTGAACTTATCCTCTGTAGCAGAGGTAACTCTGGGTCTTCCTTTCCTGTGGTGGTCCTCATGAGAGACAGTTAACTGTAGTGAACTTATCCTCTGTAGCAGAGGTAACTCTGGGTCTTCCTTTCCTGTGGTGGTCCTCATGAGAGACAGTTAACTGTAGTGAACTTATCCTCTGTAGCAGAGGTAACTCTGGGTCTTCCTTTCCTGTGGTGGTCCTCATGAGAGACAGTTAACTGTAGTGAACTTATCCTCTGTAGCAGAGGTAACTCTGGGTCTTCCTTTCCTGGTCCTCATAGCAGTTAACTGTAGTGAACTTATCCTCTAGCAGAGGTAACTCTGGGGTCTTCCTTTCCTGTGGTGGTCCTCATGAGAGAGAGTAGTGAACTTAGTTAACTGAGAGACAGTTAACTGTAGTGAACTTATCCTCTGTAGCAGAGGTAACTCTGGGTCTTCCTTTCCTGTGGTGGTCCTCATGAGAGACAGTTAACTGTAGTGAACTTATCCTCTGTAGCAGAGGTAACTCTGGGTCTTCCTTTCCTGTGGTGGTCCTCATGAGAGACAGTTAACTGTAGTGAACTTATCCTCTGTAGCAGAGGTAACTCTGGGTCTTCCTTTCCTGTGGTGGTCCTCATGAGAGACAGTTAACTGTAATGAACTTATCCTCTGCAGCAGAGGTAACTCTGGGTCTTCCTTTCCTGTGGCGGTCCTCATGAGAGCCAGTTTTGTCATAGTGTTTGAAGAATCTCAAATATAAAATATATTTTGATTTGTTAAACACTTTTGGTTAATACATGATTCCATGTGTTATTTCATAGTTTTGATGTCTTCACTATTATTCTACCATGTAGAAAATAGTAAAAATAAAGAAAGATCCTGCAATGAGTAGGTGTGTCCAAACTTTTCACTGGTAAATCAAATCAAATTTTATTTGTCACATACACATGGTTAGCAGATGTTAATGCGAGTGTAGCGAAATGCTTGTGCTTCTAGTTCCGACAATGCAGTAATAACGAGCAAGTAATCTAACTAACAATTCCAAAAAAACTACTGTCTTATACACAGTGTAAGGGGATAAAGAATATGTACATAAGGATATATGAATGAGTGATGGTACAGAGCAGCATAGGCAAGATACAGTAGATGATATCGAGTACAGTATATACATATGAGATAAGTATGTAAACCAAGTGGCATAGTTAAAGTGGCTAGTGATACATGTATTACATAAGGATGCAGTCGATGATATAGAGTACAGTATCAACGTATGCATATGAGATGAACAATGTAGGGTAAGTAACATTATATAAGGTAGCATTGTTTAAAGTGGCTAGTGATATATTTACATCATTTCCCATCAATTCCCATGATTAAAGTGGCTGGAGTAGAGTCAGTGTCATTGACAGTGTGTTGGCAGTAGCCACTCAATGTTAGTGGTGGCTGTTTAACAGTCTGATGGCCTTGAGATAGAAGCTGTTTTTCAGTCTCTCGGTCCCAGCTTTGATGCACCTGTACTGACCTCGCCTTCTGGATGACAGCGGGGTGAACAGGCAGTGGCTCGTGTGGTTGATGTCCTTGATGATCTTTATGGCCTTCCTGTAGCATCGGGTGGTGTAGGTGTCCTGGAGGGCAGGTAGTTTGCCCCCGGTGATGCGTTGTGCAGACCTCACTACCCTCTGGAGAGCCTTACGGTTGAGGGCGGTGCAGTTGCCATACCAGGCGGTGATACAGCCCGCCAGGATGCTCTCGATTGTGCATCTGTAGAAGTTTGTGAGTGCTTTTGGTGACAAGCCGAATTTCTTCAGCCTCCTGAGGTTGAAGAGGCGCTGCTGCGCCTTCCTCACGATGCTGTCTGTGTGAGTGGACCAATTCAGTTTGTCTGTGATGTGTATGCCGAGGAACTTAAAACTTGCTACCCTCTCCACTACTGTTCCATCGATGTGGATGGGGGTGTTCCCTCTGCTGTTTCCTGAAGTCCACAATCATCTCCTTAGTTTTGTTGACGTTGAGTGTGAGGTTATTTTCCTGACACCACACTCCGAGGGCCCTCACCTCCTCCCTGTAGGCCGTCTCGTCGTTGTTGGTAATCAAGCCTACCACTGTTGTGTCGTCCGCAAACTTGATGATTGAGTTGGGCGTGCATGGCCACGCAGTCGTGGGTGAACAGGGAGTACAGGAGAGGGCTCAGAACGCACCCTTGTGGGGCCCCAGTGTTGAGGATCAGCGGGGAGGAGATGTTGTTGCCTACCCTCACCACCTGGGGGCGGCCCGTCAGGAAGTCCAGTACCCAGTTGCACAGGGCGGGGTCGAGACCCAGGGTCTCGAGCTTGATGACGAGCTTGGAGGGTACTATGGTGTTGAATGCCGAGCTGTAGTCGATGAACAGCATTCTCACATAGGTATTCCTCTTGTCCAGATGGGTTAGGGCAGTGTGCAGTGTGGTTGAGATTGCATCGTCTGTGGACCTATTTGGGCGGTAAGCAAATTGGAGTGGGTCAAGGGTGTCAGGTAGGGTGGAGGTGATATGGTCCTTGACTAGTCTCTCAAAGCACTTCATGATGACGGATGTGAGTGCTACGGGGCGGTAGTCATTTAGCTCAGTTACCTTAGCTTTCTTGGGAACAGGAACAATGGTGGCCCTCTTGAAGCATGTGGGAACAGCAGACTGGTATAGGGATTGATTGAATATGTCCGTAAACACACCGGCCAGCTGGTCTGCGCATGCTCTGAGGGCGCGGCTGGGGATGCCGTCTGGGCCTGCAGCCTTGCGAGGGTTAACACGTTTAAATGTCTTACTCACTTCGGCTGCAGTGAAGGAGAGACCGCATGTTTCCGTTGCAGGCCGTGTCAGTGGCACTGTATTGTCCTCAAAGCGGGCAAAAAAGTTATTTAGTCTGCCTGGGAGCAAGACATCCTGGTCCGTGACTGGGCTGGGTTTCTTCCTGTAGTCCGTGATTGACTGTAGACCCTGCCACATGCCTCTTGTGTCTGAGCCGTTGAATTGAGATTCTACTTTGTCTCTGTACTGGCGCTTAGCTTGTTTGATAGCCTTGCGGAGGGAATAGCTGCACTGTTTGTATTCAGTCATGTTACCAGACACCTTGCCCTGATTAAAAGCAGTGGTTCGTGCCTTCAGTTTCACACGAATGCTGCCATCAATCCACGGTTTCTGGTTAGGGAATGTTTTAATCGTTGCTATGGGAACGACATCTTCAACGCACGTTCTAATGAACTCGCACACCGTATCAGCGTATTCGTCAATGGTGTTGTCTGACGCAATACGAAACATCTCCCAGTCCACGTGATGGAAGCAGTCTTGGAGTGTGGAGTCAGCTTGGTCGGACCAGCGTTGGACAGACCTCAGCGTGGGAGCTTCTTGTTTTTTGTCTGTAGGCAGGGATCAACAAAATGGAGTCGTGGTCAGCTTTTCCGAAAGGGGGGCGGGGCAGGGCCTTATATGCGTCGCGGAAGTTAGAGTAACAATGATCCAGGGTCTTTCCACCCCTGGTTGCCAGAAAGATGTTTGTTTCTGTCGGCGCGATGCGTGGAGAAACCCGCTGGCTGCACCGCTTCGGATTGCGTCTCTCCAGTTAGCCATGTTTCCGTGAAGCAGAGAACGTTACAGTCTCTGATGTCCCTCTGGAATGCTACCCTTGCTCGGATTTCATCAACCTTGTTGTCAAGAGACTTGACATTGGCAAGAAGAATGCTAGGGAGTGGTGCACGATGTGCCCGTCTCCGGAGTCTGACCAGAAGACCGCTTCGTTTCCCTCTTTTTCTGAGTCATTTTTTTTTTTGGTTGCTGCATGTGATCCACTCGGTTACACTGGTTGTAAGGCAGAACACAGGATCCGCATCGCGAAAAACATATTCTTGGTCGTACTGATGGTGAGTTGACGCTGATCTTATATTCAGTAGTTCTTCTCGGCTGTATGTAATGAAACCTAAGATGACCTGGGGTACTAATGAAATAACACGTAAAAAAAACAAAAAAGAATAAAGGCTAAATAAAGAATTCCTCTGTTAGTTTGAACCCATCAGTGAGAGGAGTGGCCCTGCTCCCATTGTCCTCATAGACTTCCTCATAGTCCTAACAGACCTCTCTATAACACATTGCTGACTTTGGCCCATCGTTGACATGCATTGACTCACTCCGGGGCCCTTCCGCTCTGGGGCCCTGCCACTCTTCCCTGAGGTCCGGGGACCTGACCATGATCAGCCCCTTGACCTGGCTGTGTGAACAGGTGGAAGGGCCCTGTGTGTTTGCCATCCGTCTCTCACTGTTTGCTCGGGGATGGTCTGACAGGAAACCAGCCAGACTGCGGTTGGCTGAACCGGCCGGCGCTGAGCCCTTCTCGGCTAGGTGTGAGGAAGAATTAGTGACATCACCGCCCTGGTGGAATCCTCCTCAGCCAGGAGAAAAGGGGAGGAGGGGATGAGGGGAGGGAGGAGGAGGAAGAGGAGGAGGAAGTGAGGAGGGGAAGAGGAGAAAGGGATGAGGAGATGAGGGGATGAGGGGAGGGAGGAGGAAGTGAGGGGAAGGGGAAGAGGAGAGGGGAAGGGAGGAGGAGATGAGGGGATGAGTGATGAGTGGAGGGAGAAGTGAGGAGGGGAAGAGGAGAAAGGGATGAGGAGATGAGGGGATGAGGGGAGGGAGAAGTGAGGAGGGGAAGAGGAGAAAGGGATGATGAGATGAGGGGATGAGGGGAGGGAGAAGTGAGGAGGGGAAGAGGAGAAAGCGATGAGGAGATGAGGGGATGAGGGGAGGGAGGAGGAAGTGAGGTGGGGAAGAGGAGAAAGGGAGGAGGAGATGAGGGGATGAGGGGAGGGAGGAGGCAGGTTGAGTCTATTTCAAGCAGTACTTACATAGACACTGACTTGGATGAGACACTACCTAAGAACAAGGCTGTGGATAAAGCCCTTAGTGTTTTACAACATATCACAGCTTGGTCCAAGAGGTTTTTCTGGTTCAGGTTGTAAAGTCAGGACGAACCCCTGGCCCTAGTAATAGTGTTGTGTATTAAGTTGTTGAAGACCGATTCCATTGACGGATTAGAAACATGATCCATTTACTGCATGGATTAATATGTGATATGTTGGTTTCTACACATCAATGACATATTGACTGCTACTCATGAATGTCAGATATCCTATCCCTGTATGAAGTAGAGAGCCTGGCGTCTCTCACTATACACACAGCCAATCAGAGTTACAACCAAATAAACCCTTTGGCATCGACGCAAGGTTGGACAGCATTGCTCTTCTTGGTGAATAATGCAGCACATTTAGTGAGAACATAACTGCTTGTGGGATATGGTGTACCATGCAATCCTCAGCCAGGCCCAGGTCTAATCCACTGTGCTTCCTGCTGCTGCTCCTGCCCAGTGTCAGAGGTTTACTGTCCCATGGCCCTATCCACCAATAGTCACGTCCAATCAGCCCACCAGCTCACACGTGTGTGTGTGTGCGTGCATGTGTGGGTGTGTGTATGGTGGGGTGGTGATTGTGTGTGTGTGTGTGTGTGTGTATGTGTATGTGTGTGTGTGTGTGTGTGTGTGTGTGTGTGTGTGTGTGTGTGTGTGTGTGTGTGTGTGTGTGTGTGTGTGTGTGTGTGTGTGTGTGTGTGTGTGTGTGTGTGTGTGTGTGTGTGTGTGATGTGAATAGGACACACACATACACACACACACACACACACACACACACACACACACACACACACACACACACACACACACACACACACACACACACACACACACACACACACACACACACACACACACACACACACTGCCCTCTTCTCCTCTTTGGGTCTGCCAACACCTCTTCGCCCTGAGACTCAATTAGGAGCCCCTGGCCGGAAAGCCGCCGACGTCCACTCACTGGGTCCAGACGCTGAGACAAGAACAGGCTCACCAGGCAGTTCCCCTTCTCCCCTCTCCCCTTCTCCCCTCTCCCCTCTCCTCTCTACCCCTCTCACCTCCAACCCTCTCCCCTTCTCCCCTCCACCCCTCTCCACTCCTCCCCTCTCCCCTCTCCCCTTTCCCCTCCACCCCTCTCCACTCCTCCCCTCTCCCCTCTCCCCTTTCCCCTCCTCTCTACCCCTCTCACCTCCAACCCTCTCCCCTTCTCCCCTCTCCCCTCTCCCCTTTCCCCTTCTCCCCTCTCCCCTCTCTCCTTTCCCCTCCACCCCTCTCCCCTCTCCCCTTTCCTCTCTACCCCTCTCACCTCCAACCCTCTCCCCTTTTCCCCTCTCCCCTCTCTCCTTTCCCCTCCACCCCTCTCCACTCCAACCCTCTCCATCCCTCTCCCCTTCTCCTCTCTCCACTCCCACCCTCCACCCCTCTCCCCTCCACCCCTCTTCCCTTCTCCCCTCTCCCCTCTCCCCTCCACCCCTCTCCACTCCAACCCTCTCCCCTCCATCCCTCTCCCCTCCACCTCTCTCCCCTCCACCCCTCTTCCCTTCTCCTCTCTCCATTTCAACCCTCCACCCCTCTCCCCTATCCCCTTCTCCCCTCCACCCCTCTGAATCTCTGACAGCTCTTTGGCAAAATGCAGACAACCAGAGATGTCAGGGCAAGGCAAAAGTGCAATCTGTCTCAACACAGTTGGCTGACTGCGGGAGCTGATGCTAGCCTGACACATAGCATCTCTCTTGCTTGCTTTGCTCTGAGCCATGCATGGACATGGCAACATGGAGAGAGGGAAACAGGAGGGGTCTGGGTTTAGTGGAGGACAGTGTATTATATCTGTTGAGCAGGAGGTCCAGAAGCAGAACATGCCCATTGATGCTTTTTCTCTGCTGTAGAACAACTGGACTCATGAGCCAATGAGAAAACGTGTAGTCTCGACTTCTACCCAATGAGAGAACATGATTGGACGCTGATTAAAAACAGATGGGTGCTCTATCTTCATTTTCAGTTTGAAAATAGAAAATAGATTTGAAATCCTTCCTGATTGCTGCAGGACACAGTCATTTTTCAATCGATTTATAATAAAACATATTTTGGTCCTGGATTTACTCTGAGATCGAGTAAACAACTTCAATGGCATAGTTAGTTAATTTCATGGCAGAGTACCAACGCAACTAACAGTAGCTAATACGCAGAATCACTGAATAACTACCGACTGCAAAATTGTCCATAACATATTCCCTGGGGTCAAATGACAGCTCTTCCCCCATAAAAACAGTTATATTTAGGATAGTGTCCCGCTGAATGGCCCAGGGCACCCCATTAACCTCTGACCTCTGACTTGGCACTAAGCTACTGGTGGTTTACAGCTGTGAGTTTCACGCTGGGGTCAGACGTTGGTTCAAATCAGATTTGAAGCTATTTCAAATATTTGATCAGTGCTTGATTGAACTTGCCTGGTTTAATGGACAGACAGAAAACTCCCAACAATGTAGACACTCTCTGCTAATCCCGGCAAGCCAGAAATATACCTTATTTCAATGATTTCAAACTCTATCCGAACCCAGGTCTGGTTAAGGTGGGTAGAAGCTCTTTCATGAAGTTTGAATCCAAGCAAGAAAACAAGTAGGCAGCCAGTACGATTCCCAGACGAATTCAGTGATGTTTAGATATTGTGTGAATCGTCTGTCCATCAGCAAGCTCATTAAGATATTAATAGACTAAATGATTCATACCAGAGTAATACATCAGGGTTTTATGTTATTGCTGTTATACCCATGTAGTATCACTGAAATTACACAATCCAGCCACTCAACTACATCTCTATGTAAATACAAAGTTTTCTAAAGTATCATGAAACAACAATGTTCTTATCACAGCATTAAAACGTAAGTAGGAGCAACATCTTTGTGTATAATGTAGATAATAAAATGAGATAGAAAAGATTCCATAATGAATCATCTTATCTACTTTTTCAGCCTTCCCTTTGTGAAAGAGTTTGTGAAGGATTAGTTTGTTAATCCAACCAGGAATGAACAGCTGTTGAAGATGAGGTGCTTTGAGAGGGCGCAACACTTCTGTGACAAGTGAGACTGTAGTGTTGGAGTGTCACCTGTCACCTGATCTCACCTGAAAACACGGCAGGAGTGTGTCAAGTGTTACTAAGGGCTCCATTCAGTCTGTATGGCAGAAGCATTACAGATTCCTCAATGGAAATGTGAAGGTAATTTCTATTTGAGGGACATGCACAGCGTTAGCCATGAATGCATGTCTCTGCTACGGCTGGAACATAGTCTTTACATTTCAATCACGCTCTAAGGGTTGAATAATGCCCTTAGCTGTGACCTTCTGACGTGAAATCTCCCTCTTTTCACCACTCTTGAACGTGGTCCTTTTCTCTACATCTGAGTGATTTCCCATCACATTCCTTCTCCTTCAGACTCTCTCAAACAATTGACAAGGAAACAAACATGTCCTGACAAAAATGTGTGTAGAAGACAAACAAAATCAGCGTCCAATCCTGAAAGATAGAACACTGGCAAACTGGTACACTTCTACTTCTTCATTCCCAATGTCTCTAATTGGTTGCTGGTGTTTGACACAGAGGTGACAGGTGTTTGTATTTCTCTTCCTGAACCCCACCCAAGGTTTATTTAGGTTTTCACACCCTGGAAACATCCACCAACCCACCACCCCACCCCAGCTCAGCTCTAGTCCTAACAGCAGAGGCAAGGCGTTGCATGTGTGACTCACATCTCATCACTATATGTGTGTGTGTGTGTGTGTGTGTGTGTGTGTGTGTGTGTGTGTGTGTGTGTGTGTGTGTGTGTGTGTGTGTGTGTGTGTGTGTGTGTGTGTGTGTGTGTGTGTGTTTGTGTGCGTGTGCGTGTGTGTGCGTGTGTGCGTGTGCGTGTGTGCCCAGTTACAGTCCCAGTTACAGTGTAGTATTGTACTGAGTGGGCAGATCAGACAGTCAGTCCCAGTTACAGTGTAGTATTGTATTGAGTGGGCAGATCAGACAGTCAGTCCCAGTTACAGTGTAGTATTGTATTGAGTGGGCAGATCAGATTGGCAGTCCCATCTATTTTGTGAAGTGCACCAGTCCCTCCTGCAGAAAATCACCCCCACAACATGATGCTGCCACCCCCGTGCTTCACGGTTTGGATGGTGTTCTTCGGCTTGCAAGCCTCCCCCTTTTTCCTCCAAACATAACAATGGTCATTATGGCCAAACAGTTCAATTTTTGTTTCATCAGATGGAAGTCAATGGTGAAGCAAGAGCTAGAGGTGAAGGAGTGAGAGTAAGTGGAGGAAGAGGAGGACGAGGAAGGACAGTTGTCTCAGATGAGATCAAGGCCACAATGGACGGCCATGTGCTCAAATATGGATTGAGTATGAGGGAGGCTGGGCAGAGAGTTCAGCCCAACCTGTCATCCGTACATTCAGTAATGACAACCAGTAAGTTACCTACCATCTACACTATGCTCTTTATGTATGTATACTGTAGTATACTGCAGTCTGACATATCAGTAGGTCTATGTTACTCAGTGATTGTTGGCCAATGTTACAGTAATGTCATTTCATATTGGAAAAAAAAAGATTATTTTAGCTTAATGTAACCAATCATATCATATTTGTGGATCATTTTCAGAACAGAGAGACGGCCAGGCCATGGTGGAAGACATCGGCTGTTCACACCAGAACTGAGAGATGACCAGGCCATGGTGGAAGACACAGTTCACACCAGAACTGAGAGACGGCCAGGCCATGGTGGAAGACACAGTTCACACCAGAACTGAGAGACGGCAAGGCCATGGTGGAAGACACTGGCTGTCCACACCAGAACAGAGAGACGGCCAGGCCATGGTGGAAGACACAGTTCACACCAGAACTGAGAGACGGCAAGGCCATGGTGGAAGACACTGGCTGTCCACACCAGAACAGAGAGACGGCCAGGCCATGGTGGAAGACACTGGCTGTCCACACCAGAACTGAGAGAAGGCCAGGCCATGGTGGAAGACACTGGCTGTCCACACCAGAACAGAGAGACGGCCAGGCCATGGTGGAAGACACTGGCTGTCCACACCAGAACAGAGAGACGGCCAGGCCATGGTGGAAGACACTGGCTGTCCACACCAGAACTGAGAGACGGCCAGGCCATGGTGGAAGACACTGGCTGTCCACACCAGAACTGAGAGAAGGCCAGGCCATGGTGGAAGACACTGGCTGTCCACACCAGAACAGGAGACCGCTATTGTGAACATGGTGGTGGCAAACAATACCATTAGACTAGGAGAAATCCAGAACCACATAATTGCAGACAACACAATATTCAATAACATCCACCAGGTGGGCTTGTCTACATTGGACCGTGTATTACAGCACAACCGAATCCGGATGAAACGGGTCTACAGGGTGTCATTTGAGCGAGATTCAGAGAGGGTTAAAGAACAGCGCTATGAATATGTGTAAGTAAGTACGATACTGTGAATGTACATCAACACTGTATATCAACACTGTATATCAACACTGTATAGATACATTACAGTACTGTAATCCAGTGTATTGTGCCTCACCATATTGACTGCTCTAGGTCTATGTCACATATTGTCTTGTCTGTTTCAGAGAGGCTTGGAATTGGATGCCGCTGCAATTCAGCATGTTTATATTTACATTGATGAGGTTGGCTACAATTTAGCCAAAAGAAGGGACGGAACATTATCGGCCACCGTGCCATTGTGAATGTCCCTGGACAGCGTGGAGGGAATATCACCATGTACGCAGATGTTAGCCAGCAAGGCCTCCTCCATCCCTATGCCAACCTTGGTCCCTACAACACCACCCTTCTCATCACATTCCTGGACACACTCCATGGCATCCTCATTCCAGCCGAGCAGAGGGGTGGATCAGGGCAGCCCAGGTATGTTGTCATCTGGGACAATGTGTGTTTCCACCAGGCTGCTCTGGTCCACAACTGGTTCATCGACTACCCACAATTTATGTTTCTATACCTCCCACCATATTCCCCATTCCCAAACCCAATTGAATAGTTTTTTTCAGCATGTCGATGGAAGGTGTATGACCGCCAACCCCTCCCACGCGTGCCTCTTCTCCAGCCAATGGAGGAAGCATGTGGGGAAGTTGATGTGGGGGCTTTCAGCGGCTGGATCCGTCACTCCAGAAGATCTTTTCCCCGCTGTTTAGCCAGGGAGAACATGTCTTGTGATGTAGATGAGGTGCTGTTTATCCAGTAAGAACATGGCTTGTGATGTAGATGAGGTGCTGTTTATCCAGTAAGAACGTGGCTTGTGATGTAGATGAGGTGCTGTTTATCCAGGAAGAACATGGCTTGTGATGTAGATGAGGTGCTGTTTAGCCAGGAAGAACATGGCTTGTGATGTAGATGAGGTGCTGTTTATCCAGGGAGAACATGTCTTGTGATGTAGATGAGGTGCTGTTTATCCAGGAAGAACATGGCTTGTGATGTAGATGAGGTGCTGTTTAGCCAGGAAGAACATGGCTTGTGATGTAGATGAGGTGCTGTTTATCCAGGGAGAACATGTCTTGTGATGTAGATGAGGTGCTGTTTATCCAGGAAGAACATGGCTTGTGATGTAGATGAGGTGCTGTTTATCCAGGGAGAACATGGCTTGTGATGTAGATGAGGTGCTGTTTATCCAGGAAGAACATGGCTTGTGATGTAGATGAGGTGCTGTTTATCCAGGGAGAACATGGCTTGTGATGTAGATGAGGTGCTGTTTATCCAGGTAAGAAACATGGTTTGTGATGTAGATGAGGTGCTGTTTATCCAGGAGAACATGGTTTGTGATGTAGATGAGGTGCTGTTTATCCAGGAGAACATGGTTTGTGATGTAGATGAGGTGCTGTTTATCCAGGGAGAACATGGTTTGTGATGTAGATGAGGTGCTGTTTATCCAGGGAGAACATGGCTTGTGATGTAGATGAGGTGCTGTTTATCCAGGGAGAACATGGTTTGTGATGTAGATGAGGTGCTGTTTATCCAGGAAGAACATGGCTTGTGATGTAGATGAGGTGCTGTTTATCCAGGGAGAACATGGTTTGTGATGTAGATGAGGTGCTGTTTATCCAGGAAGAACATGGCTTGTGATGTAGATGAGGTGCTGTTTATCCAGGGAGAACATGGCTTGTGATGTAGATGAGGTGCTGTTTATCCAGGGAGAACATGGCTTGTGATGTAGATGAGGTGCTGTGGTCAGATCTAAATAGGAAGCAGGATGCAGCCTAATGTCTTTTTTCTTACATTTTTTCTTACATTATTTATTTTTAATTTTTGTACTGAAAACCCTTTATCTTCCTGAATGTTTTTCCTGGTTTTCTCCTGTTGGGTGTGGAAAGTGTTACATGCAAATCACAAGTGTTCAGAAATACTGCATTTTGGAAATAAATGACAATGTTTTTGTTAATGTTTTGCATTTTTGTGTGTTTATTTGTGTATATTTGAGTAGGTATACATTACTCTACCATGCTTTTACAACCGACTACAGTGTAAGACTGAAAATGCATAAAGCATAAACCTACTGATGGGATATTCATTGTAGTGTTTTGTGTTGAGCACATCAGTGTGTTGGTTGGTAGACAGAGCTATTCACATGACGTGTGTGTGTCATTTTGATGAAAAATATTTTTGGGGGAAAGAGAGAAAACAGTTCTGAATGCAGTGTTTGCTTTTGCTAGAGATTTGTAGAATCTTGTGATTTTATGTTTAGATTTTTGGGAAAATGGCCCAAAGATTCAGCAAACATGCAAACAATTGTGGGAAAACTGTGCTCTATGCAAAGATATAGATAAGATGAAGTATATTGAAGCAAATTGCTGCATTTCTGATTCATTCTTGTTATATATTGAATACTTTAGTACAGTCAAAGTATGAAGTGTTTTGGTGGTTTGAGGGAGTTTTTGAGGTGAGGTTAACAGTTTGGCCAAGATGCACGTTGGTAATGCAGACTGAAGAGTTTTGAAAAAGGTACTTCAGTATTGACCGATGCTTGTAAGCAATTGAAAAAAAAACTAAAACTGTCCAGCAATTACTCATATTTTATCTGTAATTTACAACTCAGCTCATATGAAGTGGAAATGTAAAAACATGATTTTTATAGGATAAACTGCAGAGAAAATGTCTTGTAATGCATCATACAGCGCAGTGTGGAAACAATTATTTTGTGGCAAGCCCAGCTTTGTTGGCAGTGTGTGTGTGTGTGTGTGTGTGTGTGTGTGTGTGTGTGTGTGTGTGTGTGTGTGTGTGTGTGTGTGTGTGTGTGTGTGTGTGTGTGTGTGTGTGTGTGTGTGTGTGTGTGTGTGTGTGTGGATACACTTCAGCACAGGGGGAATAATTGCCTATGAAACATCACTAAGTTCCCTTTGACAAGTGTGCTGCGCTTCAGCCAAACATCATCTGGACCTAGAGAATCCAAGCACTGCCAGACACATGTATTATGAGTCTCAACCCTCTGCAGCAGAAGGCCTGCCAGGCTGAGTGAGAAAGTCAGAACACTACTACAGCTCAACAAAGTGAGTCTGCTACTTCATGTGTGAACAGACTCAAACCCTGGGCCCCTAGGCAGAGGGACTGGACTCAAACCCTGGGCCCCTAGGCGGAGGGCCTGGCCTCAAACCCTGGGCCCCTAGGCGGACAGACTGGACTCAAACTCTGGGCCCCTAGGCGGAGGGACTGGACTCAAACCCTGGGCCCCTAGGTGGATGGACTGGACTCAAACCCTGGGCCCCTAGGCGGACAGACTGGACTCAAACCCAGGGACCTCGGGCAGACAGATTGGACTCAAACCCGGGTAGCATCTGTGACTATGTTAGCCTGTTAGCCTAAAGCCTAGACATTCATTCTCATCGTGTTGCTCATCACATGTGTGGGTCACCTTTCCAACATTCTTGAAGGAGTTCCCACTAATGCTGAGCACTTGTTGGCTGCTTTTCCTTCATTCTGCGGTCCAACTCATCCCAAACCATCTCAATTGGGTGGAGGTCGGGTGACTGTGGAGGCCAGGTCATCTGATGCAGCACTCGAACACTCTCCTTATTGGTCAAATAGCCCTTCCACAGCCCTGACGTGTGTTGGGTCATTGTCCTGTTGAAAAACAAATGAAAGTCCCACTAAGCGCAAACCAGATGGGATGGCCTATCGCTGCAGAATGCTGTGGTAGCCATGCTGGTTAAGTGTGCCTTGAAATTTTAAATAAATCACAGACAGTGTCAGCAGCAAAGCCCCCACGCACCATCATACCCCCTCCTCCATGCTTCACGGTGGGATCCACTCACACATGCGGAGATCATCTATTCACCTACTCTGTGTCTCACAAAGACACGGCGGTTGGAACCAAAAATGTCACATTTGGACGCATGACATCAAAGTCAGATTTCCTCCAGTCTAATGTCCATTGCTCGTGTTTCTTGGCCCAAGCAAGTCTCTTCTTATTGGTGTCCTTCGGTAGTGGTTCTTTGCAGCAACTCGACCATGCAAGGCTGATTCACACAGTGTCCTCTCAACAGTTGATGTTGATATGTGCCTGTTACTTGAACTCTGTAAAACATTTATTTGGGCTGTAATTTGAGGCTGGTAACTCTTATGAACTTATCCTCTGCAGCAGAGGTAACTCTGGGTCTTCCTTTCCTGTGGCAGTCCTCATGAGAGCCAGTTTCATCATAGCGCTTGATGGTTTTTGCGACCACACTTGAAGAAAAGTTCAAAGTTCTTGACATTTTCCAGATTGACTGACCTTCATGTCTTAAAGTAATGATGGATTGTCATTTCTCTTTGCTTATTTGAGCTGTTCTTGCCATAATATGGACTTGGTCTTTTACCAAATAGGGCTATATTTTTTATATAACCCTCACCTTGTCACAACACAACTGATTCACCACAAATTAACTTTTAAAAATGCTGTTAATTGAAATGCATTCCTGGTGACTACCTCATGAAGCTGGTTCAGAGAATGCCAAGAGTGTGTAAAGCTGTCATCAAGGCAAAGGGTGGCTACTTTGAAGAATCTCAATATAAAATATATTTTGAACACTTTTTTGGTTACTACATTAATCCATATGTGTAATTTCATAGTTTTGATGTCTTTACTATTATTCTACAATGTAGAAAATAGTCAAAATAAAGAAAAACCCTTGAATGAGTAGGTGTGTCCAAACTTTCGACTGGTATTGTATCATGACTACTATTTTAGGGGGAAAACACTATAGAGATGTTTATTAGAGATGTATTATGATATCTATCTGAAGGGAAAGACACTGTAGAGATGTTTATTAGAGATGTATCATGATCTCTATCTGAAGGAAAACACACTGTAGAGATGTATCATGATATCTATCTGAAGGAATAGACACTGTAGAGATGTTTATTAGAGATGTATCATGATATCTATCTGAAGGAATAGACACTGTAGAGATGTATCATGATATCTATCTGAAGGGATATACACTGTAGAGATGTATCATGATATATATCTAAAGGAATACACACTGTAGAGATGTTTATTAGAGATGTATCATGATATCTATCTGAAGGGATATACACTGTGGAGATGTTTATTAGAGATGTATCATGATATCTATCTGAAGGGATATACACTGTGGAGATGTATCATGATATATATCTAAAGGAATACACACTGTAGAGATGTATCATGATATCTATCTGAAGGAATACACACTGTAGAGATGTTTATTAGAGATGTATCATGATATCTATCTAAAGGGATATACACTGTAGAGATCTATCATGATATATATCTAAAGGAATACACACTGTAGAGATGTTTATTAGAGATGTATCATGATATCTATCTAAAGGAATACACACTGTAGAGATGTTTATTAGAGATGTATCATGATATCTATCTGAAGGGATATACACTGTAGAGATGTATCATGATATCTATCTAAAGGAATACACACTGTAGAGATGTTTATTAGAGATGTATCATGATATCTATCTGAAGGAATACACACTGTAGAGATGTATCATGATATCTATCTGAAGGAATACACACTGTAGAGATGTTTATTAGAGATGTATCATGATATCTATCTGAAGGAATACACACTGTAGAGATGTTTATTAGAGATGTATCATGATATCTATCTGAAGGATATACACTGTAGAGATGTATCATGATATCTATCTGAAGGGATATACACTGTAGAGATGTATCATGATATCTATCTGAAGGAATACACACTGTAGAGATGTATCATGATATCTATCTAAAGGAATACACACTGTAGAGATGTTTATTAGAGATGTATCATGATATCTATCTGAAGGAATATACACTGTAGAGATGTATCATGATATCTATCTGAAGGGATATACACTGTAGAGATGTTTATTAGAGATGTATCATGATATCTATCTAAAGGAATACACACTGTAGAGATGTTTATTAGAGATGTATCATGATATCTATCTGAAGGGATATACACTGTAGAGATGTATCATGATATATCACTGAATACACACTGTAGAGATGTTTATTAGAGATGTATCATGATATCTATCTGAAGGGATATACACTGTAGAGATGTATCATGATATCTATCTAAAGGAATACACACTGTAGAGATGTTTATTAGAGATGTATCATGATATCTATCTAAAGGAATACACACTGTAGAGATGTTTATTAGAGATGTATCATGATATCTATCTGAAGGGATATACACTGTAGAGATGTATCATGATATCTATCTAAAGGAATACACTGTAGAGATGTTTATTAGAGATGTATCATGATATCTATCTAAAGGAATACACACTGTAGAGATGTTTATTAGAGATGTATCATGATATCTATCTGAAGGGATATACACTGTAGAGATGTATCATGATATCTATCTAAAGGAATACACACTGTAGAGATGTTTATTAGAGATGTATCATGATATCTATCTGAAGGGATATACACTGTAGAGATGTTTATTAGAGATGTATCATGATATCTATCTAAAGGAATACACACTGTAGAGATGTTTATTAGAGATGTATCATGATATCTATCTGAAGGGATATACACTGTAGAGATGTTTATTAGAGATGTATCATGATATCTATCTAAAGGAATACACACTGTAGAGATGTTTATTAGAGATGTATCATGATATCTATCTAAAGGAATATACACTGTAGAGATGTATCATGATATCTATCTAAAGGAATACACACTGAGAGATGTATCATGATATACACTGTAGAGATGTAGAGATGTATTAGAGATGTATCATGATATCTATCTAAAGGAATACACACTGTAGAGATGTTTATTAGAGATGTATCATGATATCTATCTAAAGGAATATACACTGTAGAGATGTATCATGATATCTATCTAAAGGAATACACACTGTAGAGATGTTTATTAGAGAGTATCATGATGAATACACACTGTAGAGAGTTTATTAGATGTATCATGATATCTATCTAAAGGAATACACACTGTAGAGATGTTTATTATAGATCTATCTGAAAAAAACACTATAGAAATGTTTATTAGAGATTGTTTTTTTATTTGATAAAGGAATCTAGTGATCTATCTGAAGGGAAAAACACTATAGAAATGTTTATTAGAGATTTTTTTATTTGATCTATCTAGTGATACGACTGGAAAGTTGAGACGACACACGTCTAAGAGAATAGAGAAGTGGAGACATCTTAGCCATTTACGTGGCACCGTTATGTTTCCTAGCAAAGAGCGGTGGGGTGGCTACTGTAACTAGTTATGAAGAAGGGAATTATTAATGCCACACTGTTAGACAACTTATTTAGCTAGTTAGATAAAGTTGTAAACAATTAGTTAAACAGCATTCCTGCACAACTTTGCAAGTTAACAAAACGTTGTCACGTCAAAAACATGTCTCTTGTCCAGTTGACATTTTGCTGATTGTGACTTATCCTCTTTTCAAGCATATTGGTCTGCATTGCCGTCCCACTCAGGAAGAAATCTGCTCGCAGACAGACAGCAAGCCAGACAGTAAGCTAAACAGCAAGCAAACTCAAATAAAAACATATCCAAGAGCAGTCCTGAAGTAAACGTTGATTTCATTGACTGTGCCATTAAAAGGCCATTGGCGGTGTTGCAAGTTTGAGATAACATGACAAATTGAAGCTATGTAGCTGCTGAGGTAATAAGGGAGGCAGGGGAAAATAGCTTCTAAGGTCTGCTCTCTGTTGGGTATAAGTGATTTTGATTGGTTGATGGGGTACGGGAGAGTTGTGGGTAGGGGTTGCAAAATAGTACATGCACCAAATGTCTGTGCATGACATGTTGTGTTATGCCCACTGGCTCTGTGTCTGGGGCTCAGAAGTAATAAACCCTTGTTTTTCATGGGTATGTTTGGCCTGATATGTCTCTGTTCACATCTGGCCTCAAAGTCTACTGTATTAGAACAGCAGAATCCTCCCTGGCCCTGTGGCCTTAAAGTCTACTGTATTAGAACAGTAGAATCCTCCCTGTCCCTGTGGCCTCAAAGTCTATTGTATTAGAACAGTAGAATCCTCCCTGGCCCTGTGGCCTCAAAGTCTACTGTATTAGAACAGCAGAATACTCCCTGGCCCTGTGGCCTCAAAGTACAGAATTTGATTTGATTAGAACAGCAGAATCCTCCCTGGCCCTGTGGCCTCAAAGTACAGAATTTGATTTGATTAGAACAGCAGAATCCTTCCTGGCCCTGTAACCTCAAAGTACAGTATTTGATTTGATTTGATTAGAACAGCAGAATCCTCCCTGGCCCTGTGGCCTCAAAGTACAGAATTTGATTGGATTAGAACAGCAGAATCCTTCCTGGCCCTGTGGCCTCAAAGTACAGTATTTGATTTGAATTGATTAGAACAGCAGAATCCTCCCTGGCCCTGTGGCCTCAAAGTACAGAATTTGATTTGATTAGAACAGCAGAATCCTTCCTGGCCCTGTGGCCTCAAAGTACAGTATTTGATTTGAATTGATTAGAACAGCAGAATCCTCCCTGGCCCTGTGGCCTCAAAGTACAGAATTTGATTTGATTAGAACAGCAGAATCCTTCCTGGCCCTGTGGCCTCAAAGTACAGAATTGTATTTGATTTGAATAGAACAGCAGAATCCTCCCTGGCCCTATGGCCTCAAAGTACAGTATTTTATTTTATTTGATTAGAAGGGGCCATGTGGCCCCAACTGTATTTGAGTTGATTTGATTAGAACAGCAGAATCCTCCCTGGCCCTGTGGCCTCTACTGTATTTGATTTGATTGCATCAGCAGAATCCTCCCTGGCCCTGTGGTGTTGACATCAGGGCTGGGTTCTGACTGGGCAGAGTAAGTCATATATTCTCCCTCTTGGCAAGCCTGCAAGCAGTGACCACCCTGTCTGGGGAGAAGGAAGTGGGAACACCCCTCTGGGTGAAAAAAACTTTGCACTGCTTTTAGAAGCTGGGTTCAAATAGTATATACTGTATATATACTCTTCTCAAAAAAATAAAGGGAACACTAAAATAACACA